>NW_027590197.1:0-300000 GCF_964213995.1 Mustelus asterias
ATGCCTCCTCACAGTCCCCACATTTCCACAGTTTCTCACCAGTGTGAATACGCTTGTGTCTCGACAGGCCAGAAGATTGTCCACACACAGAACACATGTACGATTTCCCACCAGTATGAACAGTGATTTGTTTCTTTCCATGTTCAAAATTTGATGATATTCAGTTCCAATAATTTGGGCAACTTTGTCAGATCCCGATATGATGTTTGGTTTCCGGTTTCCCTGTTGCAAAACCACCCCTTCTAAGACCCTGTCACTGTCAAGTGAATTTAAAACAGAAAAAAAAGTGAGAGAATCCACAAAACACAAAGGCAGGTTGTGAAATTGAGCTGAATAAATATGGCAATTTTTGGGGCTGGCACGAGGAAAAAGTGAGCATGGAAACTGCTGGATTGTTAATAACCCAACTGGTTCATTAATAACCTTCAGGGAAGGGAAGCTGACCCCCATCTGAGCCGAGACAAGATTATGACCTCTATGAGGGGAGAAGAGGGAGAGAGGATTGGAAGCAGAAGAAGAGAAAGAGAGTGATTTTCTATTTGTACAAATCAACCAGGATTTTAACAGAATCTCGCAAACCCTCAACCATCATGTCCGAGAAGGAGCAGTTACCAAGTGTATGTGAACACTATCACCTCCGGGTTCTCCTCCAAGGCGCACACAGTTCTGACAGTAAGTAATGGATGAGCAGAAATTTCCTCTACTTCAATATTGGGAAGACTGATGCTACTGTCTTCAGCCCCAGCTACAAACTCCACTCTTGAGCCACTGACTCCATCCCTCTCCCTGATAACTGTTTGAGTCTGAAGCAGATTGTTCAAACCATTGTGTGATATCTGACCCCAAGACAAGCTCCCAAACACATTTTTGCATCATCTTCAAGACTGAATTCCACCTCAGTAACATTTCCTGACTCCACCCCAGACTCAGCTCATCTGCTGCTGAAACACTGACCCATTCCTTTGTTACCTCTGAGATATCTACACTCCTCTAATTCTGACTTCCTGAGTATTCCTGATTTTATTTACTCCATGTTGTGTGGCCTCGTCTGAAGCTGCCAAGACCACAAATTCTGGAATTTCCTCCCTAACCCTCACTCTCTTACATTCCTTCATTAAAACACTCCTTAAAACTGACCTCTGCTTCCGGTAGCCCGTGAGTTTACAAAAGCAATCACCATCAGTCCCAGATAAAAATTCAAACGAGACAATTCTTTTCTCTTGGTATGAGTTTTCTCTGTTAAATCTTCCTCATCTCGCCCCCTGTAAAAGGAATTTCCAAAATCCAACTCTGTCAGCCCAGGATAGAAATTCGCAACATTCTCTCCTCCTGCTGCCTGGTCCAGGATGTCCCCGCCTGGTGATTGTCGAGCGGTGTTCATTCATCCATTGTCGTAGCGTCTTCCTGGTCTCCCCAATGTATCATGCCTTGGGACATCCTTTCCTGCAGTGTATCAGGTAGACAGCAGGACGGCCTCAACCGGGATCTTGGGTTCATGGCACACTATCTGTAATCCCCACAACTTGACTGGGCTTGCAGCATCTCACTAACTGTCCTGGCTGGAGACAATACACATCTCTTGTCCTGGCTGGAGACAATACACATCTCTTTAACCTGTGCTTAACCCTCTCTCCACTCACATTATCTGTACCTTTAAGACTTGATTACCTGTAAAGACTCGCATTTCAATCTTTATTTTGTAAATTGAGTTTGTGTCGTTTTATGTCCTGTTTGTGAACAGAACTCCCACTCACCTGATGAAGGGGCAGCGCTCCGAAAGTTTTAGTGGCTTGTGCTACCAAATAAACCTGTTGGACTTTAACCTGGTGTTGTGAGACCTCTTACTGTGTTTACCCCAGTCCAACGCCGGCATCTCCACATCTTGATGACAGAAGCCAGAGGGTAGTTGTAGAAAGTTGTTGTTCAAACTGGAGAACTGTGACCAGCGATGTGCCTTAGGGATTGGTGCTGGGTCCACTGTTACTTGTCATTTACATTAATGATTTGGATTAGAAATAAGGAGGCTTGGTTAGTAAGTTTGCGGATGACACCAAGATTGGTGGCATAGTGGACAGTGAAGAAGGTTATCTCCGATTGCAACAGGATCTTATCAATTGGGCCAGTGGGCTGACGAATGGCAGATGCAGTTTAATTTAGACAAATGCGAGGTGATGCATTTTGGTAGATTGAACCAGGGCAGGATTTACTGAGTTAATGGTAGGGCATTGGGGAGAGTTATGGAACATAGAGATCTCGGGGTACATGTTCATAGCTCCTTGAAAGTGGAGTCACAGGTGGACAGAGTGGTGAAAAAGGCATTCAACATGCCTGGTTTCATTGGTCAGAACATTGAATGCAGGAGTTGGGACGTCTGTTGAAGTTGTACAAGACATTGGTAAGGCCACACTTGGAATGCTGTGTACAGTTCTGGTCACTCTATTATAGAAAGGATATTATTAAACTAGAAAGACTGCAGAAGAGATTTACTAGGATGCTACCGGGACTTGATGGGTTGAGTTCTAATGAGAGGCTTGATGGACTGGGACTTTTTTCTCTGGAGCGTAGAAGGCTGAGGGGTGATCTTATAGAGGTCTATAAAATAATGAGGGGCACAGATCAGGCAGAAAGTCAATATCTTTTCCCAAAGACAGGGGAGTCTAAAAGTAGAGCACACAGGTTTAAGATGAGAGTGGAGGGATACAAAAGGGTACAGAGGGGCAGTTTCTTTCACACAGAGGGCGGTGAGTGTCTGGAACAAGCTGCCAGAGGTATTAGTAGAGGCGGGTACAATTTTGTCTTTTAAAAAGCGATTAGACAGTTACATGGGTAAAATGGGTACAGAGGGATCTGGGCCAAATGCGGGCAATTGGGACTAGCTTCGGGGTTTAAAAAAAGGGCAGCATGGACAAGTTGGGCCGAATGGCCTGTTTCCATGCTGTCAACCTCTATGATTCTGTGGACACAGAGGGATTTGGGCCAAACATGGGCAATAGGGACTAGCTTAGTGGTTTCAAAAAAAGGGGGCAGCATGGACAAGTTGGGCTGAAGGGCTATGCTGTAAACCTCTGTGACTCTGTGACCTCAATGACTGAACTGTGTTCATTGGGGTGAGTTTCTGTTGATAAACTTCAGAGGCTAATGTTTTTGATAATCAAATTAGTCATCTTTATGTTAATGAAGTTTGTAATATATATAAATGACTTGGAAGAAAATGCTCTGATTAGCAAGTTTGCAGCAGATGATACTAAGCTTGGTGGAGTTGCGGATAGTGATGAAGATTGTCAGAAAATACAGCAGGATATAGATAAGCTGGAAAAATTTGGAATACTGTGTCCAATTCTGGTCACCACACTACCAGAAGGACGTGAAGGCTTTGGAGAGAGTACAGAAAAAGTTTGCCAGGATGTTATCTGGTATGGAGGGTATTAGCTATAAGGAAAGATTGAATAAACTGGGATTGTTCTACTTGGAAAGACAGAGGGCGACTTGATAGAAGTTTATAAAATTATGAGTGGTATAGATAGAGTGAATAGTTGGAAGCTTTTTCCCAGGGCAGAAATGACAATTACAAGGGGGCACAAGTTCAAGATAAGGGGGGAAAAGATTCAGTGGAGATGTGCGGAGGAACTCTTTTACACAGAGGTTGGGGGCCTGGAATGCATTGCCAAGTGAGGTGGTTGAGGCAGTTATGTTAGTCACACTTAAGAACTTATCTTGATAGGCATATGAACAAATGAGGAATAGAGAGATATAAGCAGTTGGTCTCGATAGGACAATGTGATTGGCGCAGGCTTGGAGGGCCGAAGGGTCTGTTCCTGTGCAGTACTATTCTTTGTTCTTTAAACATGCTGCATTGAGTCTTTTTAATATCTTATTATGGACTGGCTTCAGATATCAGACGAACCAACTGTGCACCAGCACTCACACACTAAGGAGAGATCATTCACCTGTACCATGTATGGGAATGGATTCACTCTGTCATCCACTCAGCTGAGACACCAGCGAGTTCACAAGAAACTACAATGATTGAATTCTGCTGTTAATCACATCCAGGAGCGCACAATGCTTATTGGGATTGTAAAATAAAAGCAGAAATACTACAGTTGTTGGAAAGCTGAAATAAAACCAGAAAATGCTAAAATAAAATCAACAGGTCTGGCAGCATCCATGGAGCGAGAAACAGAGTTAACGTGAACTCTGGGTGAACTCTGAAGAGCCAAATGGACTTGAAATATTAACAGATAATGTCAGACCGCTGTTTTTTTTCCAGCACTTTTCTGGTTTTATTATTGCTTATCATGGTCTGTTTCTGCTGAAGTTAATAAACTCCAGACCACTTATGAATGCTAATATTCTGGGTAAAAGTCAAGTAAATAAGCTTTGTATTTAAACACATTGTAAGGTGAGTTTTTACTATCCCAAACACGGGTTAGTTCATCTTGAAGCAATCTCCTTCCTCACTGTCTCCTCAACTCCAACAAACAGTGCAAGGAGGTTATGAACTTTTTTTTCTTTTTTTGTGTGTGAACTACCACAAAATTTGGAATCAAATATCGAATATTTGGGCACATCACAGGCATCAGCACACCCAGAGTGCAATGGGATAGCCTCGTCCTGGACAAACCACCTGCTTGATCATGGTTTCACCCCTGCCAGGTCCCTGGAGAGGGAGCATGCAGTGTCCACAGGCGCGGTTGACGCCTCCCGTGCCCGTTGGCACCGCAGGGGTTGGGGTGTGTTATTGACCCTGATAATCACATTTTAATTTGATGCCTTTAAGTTTCATTTGTACTTTGATTTTTGTTCGGGCTGTTTCCCCCTCCTTTTGGGGAGCTGTCCCTTTTACTTTGTCCTCACTTAATTTGAGTTTGTTCATTTGGTTTGATCTAAAAAGAGGTCACCCCTGCCAGGTTGTGGATTTAGTTGTGGACTCCAAAGAAAATATGGCGCGGGTGAGGGTGAATTGTGCCCATCAGGGAAGTTGGTTCAGGTTTAGGGGTTTCCATATGATATAAATACTGATTTTGTAATGCGCTTCTCCATTGGGAATTCGAACCGAATACGAATGTTTAAACTGTCCATCATCAACCTGAGTCATCAATGCCGGCGGGTTTACCCAGCGTCCCCCGCGCTGTAGAATGTCCTCTATCAGTGAGTGCAGGTGCGCAGGCGCAGTGTGCACTCTGACCATGCTCAGTGTCAGTCATGGTACCAGGGAAGGTTCGGGAGGAGACAGCGAGCACAGGGTCGGAATGGAAACCGCGGCACCAACTTCTGGCCCAGGCCGCAGGCCCCGGCTTTACTGCGGGGACAGGCCCAGGGGGGGGGGGAGCGCTGGAGCCGGCGGCTGGACACTGGGGAGGATTTGGAAACACTTTGTGGATCCGCAAACCCTTCAGAATCATTGTCAGCTCCCTGGTTTGCAGCTGCGGGGTTTCTCCCTCCCTCCCTCCCGGGAACAGGCCCAGGTTAACGGCCCCATCCTGGCTCAGCCACTGGAGGATGGTTCACATCAGAGGATGGGGGAGGGGGACAATAAATAAGAGGTTACACTTTGGCTTCAAATCAATGAGGACTCGGATCTCTGGGAAGGAAGGAAACCCTGGGAGGTGGGCGGGGAGGATTCACAAACACCCGCTGGAGGCCCCAACACCTCCAATAAGACCCATTGGTTTTACTGTCAGTCAGCAGACAGGAGCTGGAGAACTGAACCCAGACAGAGGAGAGGGAGGGAGAAAACTGGGAGTGGAGGAAAGAAATGGTGAGATGGGTTTGGATTTCAGCCCAGGGAGGAGGGAGAATGTGTGGGACGGGGATTTACAGATTTGGGGGAATGAGAGAGGAAAAAAAGTTCCAGAGAAACTAGAATTGTCTGTTCAGAATTTCATAGAAATCATAGAAACCCTACAGTACAGAAAGAGGCCATTCGGCCCATTGAGTCTGCACCGACCACAATCCCACCCAGGCCCTACCCCCAAATCCCTACATATTTACCCACTAATCCCTCTAAACTACACATCTCAGGACACGAAGGGCAATTTTTTTTTTTGCATGGCCAATCAACCTAACCCGCACATCTTTGGACTGAATTTCTATCTCGATTGACTGTGACGATTTTTGTTAACTCCTTTTACAGGTGAGGTGAGGAAACATCACATAAAAATCAGACTGAGTATCGATTTATTAGGACCTGAATATCCTGAGACTTTGAATGTGGAAGGAGAAATGTTTGTCTGTTCTGCCTGGAGGAGAAGATTTCAAACATCAGTGTGACTGGAAAAGCACTGAGACACACACACACCCGAGTGAGAGTGTTCCAGTGAACTGACTGTGGAAAAAGCTTAAACCAGTTACACAGCCTGAAAAAACATCACACCATTCACAGCTGGGAGAAACTGTACATATGTTCTGTGTGTGGACAAGACTTCAACTGATCATCCAACCTGGAGAGACACAAGGACACTGGCACTATGGAGAAACCTTGGAAATGTGGGAAGGGATTCAATTATCCTTCCCATCTCGAAACTCATCGTCGCAGTCACACAGGAGAGAGACCGTTCATCTGCTGTGTGTGTGGAAAAGGTTTTGTTCAGTCACAACACCTGCAGTCACACCAACGCTCTCATTCCAATAAGAGACATTTAAAATGTTCCAACTGTGAGAAGAGCTTTAAGAGCAAAAAGCACTTGAAACAACACCAACACACACACACTGGAGAGAGGCCATTCATCTGCTCTGTGTGTGGGAAGGGATTCACTCAGTCAGCCACCCTGATGAGACACCAGCAGACTCACACAGGAAAAAGGCCGTTCACCTGCTCAGTGTGTGGGAAAGGATTCATTCAGTCATCCACTCTGCTGAGGCATCAGCGAGTTCACACTGGGGAGAGGCCGTTCCCTTGCTCCAAGTGTGGGAAGGAATTCACTCGGTTAGACACTCTCAGTTTGCATCAACATGTTCACACTGAAAAATTACTTTTTAAACATTACGAATGAGAGAAAAGTGAGTTGCAGACACACCAATGCATTCGTGTTGAAGAGTGGATGCTCACCTGCTCTGTCTGTGGGAAGGGACTTATTCAGTCACCACACCTATTGAGACATCAGTAAGTTTCTGTGCAAGGGTGGGATTCTGTCAATCACTTCCATTGTGTGTTTCTGCTCATGTTAAACTCCAACCCTGTTCTAGGAGTTATTGATATTCTAGATAAATGTCACTAAGTCAGTTTTTATGGAAATGCGCAGTGCTGTGTTAATATTTCTCCAATGGAAGAGGAGACTTGATGTCCTGCTACCAGCTTCATTTTGGGGCCTTTTCTCATTTCGAACTCTAGATTATTTCAGTTCTCACGCCTTTGGTTATTCTCATGGACAATTCTAAGCTCCCATATTTTCCAGAGTGTCTTTCCTGGCGCTGGGATCCAGGGAAGTTATCGGTCACAGTCCTGTGATCAAAAAAGCCAAAAACAAGTCTGCTTGGACTTCACCCCTGTCCCAAAACATCTCTCTCTTCTTTGATGTGTGAATGGAACATGATGCCTGCAAACCTGGTTTAAATTGAAATCGTCTCAGCAAATTTAACAGGAGCCTGCAGGCTGATGAGTCAGTGTCACACGGTCAGTGTGTTCCTGTGCCGCTCTGTATTTAACAGGAGCCTGCAGGCTGATGAGACTGTGTTACACTGTCAGTGTGTTCCTGTGCCGCTCTGTATTTAACAGGAGCCTGCAGGCTGATGAGACTGTGTTACACTGTCAGTGTGTTCCTGTGCCGCTCTGTATTTAACAGGAGCCTGCAGGCTGATGAGTCAGTGTCACACGGTCAGTGTGTTCCTGTGCCGCTCTGTATTTAACAGGAGCCTGCAGGCTGATGAGACTGTGTTACATTGTCAGTGTGTTCCTGTGCAGCTCTATTTAACAGGAGCCTGCAGGCTGATGAGACTGTGTTACACTGTCAGTGTGTTCCTGCACTTCTCTGTTTTTAACAAGAGCCTGCAGGCCTCTGAAACAGTGTTAACTGTCAGTGTGCTGATGTACTGCTCTGTACTTAACAGTAGCCTGCAGACTAATGAGACTCTTACACTGTCAGTGTGCTGCTAGAACAACAAAGAACAGTTCAGCACAGGAAACAGGCCCTTCGGCCCTCCAAGCCTGTGCCGCTCCTTGGTCCAACTAGACCAATCGTTTGTATCCCTCCATTCCCAGGCTGCTCATGTGACTATCCAGGTAAGTCTTAAACGATGTCAGCGTGCCTGCCTCCACCACCCTACTTGGCAGCGCATTCCAGGCCCCCACCACCCTCTGTGTAAAAAATGTCCCTCTGATGTCTGAGTTATACCTCGCCCCTCTCACCTTGAGCCCATGACCCCTCGTGATCGTCACCTCCGACCTGGGAAAAAGCTTCCCACTGTTCACCCTATCTATACCCTTCATAATCTTGTATACCTCTATTAGATCTCCCCTCATTCTCCGTCTTTCCAAGGAGAACAACCCCAGTCTACCCAATCTCTCCTCATAGCTTAGACCCTCCATACCAGGCAACATCCTGGTAAACTTTCTCTGCACTCTCTCCAATGCCTCCACGTCCTTCTGGTAGTGCGGCGACCAGAACTGGACGCAGTACTCCAAATGTGGCCTAACCAGCGTTCTATACAGCTGCATCATCAGACTCCAGCTTTTATACTCTATACCCCGTCCTATAAAGGCAAGCATACCATATGCCTTCTTCACCACCTTCTCCACCTGTGTTGCCACCTTCAAGGATTTGTGGACTTGCACACCTAGGTCCCTCTGTGTTTCTATACTCCTGATGACTCTGCCATTTATTGTATAACTCCTCCCTACATTATTTCTTCCAAAATGCATCACTTCGCATTTATCCGGATTAAACTCCATCTGCCACCTCTCCGCCCAATTTTCCAGCCTATCTATATCCTGCTGTATTGCCCGACAATGCTCTTCGCTATCCGCAATTCCAGTCATCTTTATGTCATCCGCAAACTTGCTGATTACACCAGTTACACCTTCTTCCAAATCATTTATATATATCACAAATAGCAGAGGTCCCAGTACAGAGCCCTGCGGAACACCACTGGTCACAGACCTCCAGCCGGAAAAAGACCCTTCGACCACTACCCTCTGTCTCCTATGGCCAAGCCAGTTCTCCACCCATCTTGCCACTTCTCCTTGTATCCCATGAGCCTTAACCTTCTTAACCAACCTGCCATGTGGGACTTTGTCAAATGCCTTACTGAAATCCATATAGACGACATCCACGGCCCTTCCTTCATCAACCGTTTTTGTCACTGATGTACTGCTGTACTGCTCTGTATTTAACAGGAGCCTGTAGGCTTATGAGGCTGTGTTACACTGTCAGTGTGTTCCTGTACTGCTCTGTATTTAACAGGAGCCTGCAGGCTGATGAGGCTCTTATACGGTCAGTGTGCTCCTGTACTGTGGAGCCTTTGCTGTTATGAAATGTGGATGAATAGTAATGAGCCTCACATCCTTGCTCATGTTGCTGTGGTTGTGTAGAAAAGGAGTGTGTAAAGGGCTGGTATTTGTGTGGAGGTGTGAACAAAGGAAATGGTATCTGTTTGTGACAGTGACACGTTCTTGTGCTCACACTCAGAACAATGCACAGATATCATTCTGGTTACAGTTTGAACAGGGTCAGATCACAACTGTAGTGAACAATTTAAACATAAATATCTCCAGTGTAACTGCAGCTTGTTCGATCAGAGCTGGGGAGGAGAGAGTTCTGAATCCACTGTATTATCTCTGTTCTCCAGACTGGGTAAATTTTAAGTCGAATGATATTTCATTCAAGGAACAGGCTCACAGCCAATAGGCTGAATTGCTGTGTAACTTGCATTAAAAAATCATAAAATTCAGGTACAGACTAACTAATCATGTTAAACACATGGAAACTGTGACAATCCAGTGATAATAACAATTAACAAATTCATCAGGTAACAGGAAAGTGGTAGACAGGATATTACAGAAGGAATATTGAATTAGATTGTTAAAATTACAGACCAATACACCATTACAGGCTCGGAGATGCATATAAATTTCATATAAAAGGCAGGCAGTGGCGTAGTGATATTGTCGCTGGACTAGTAATCAAGAGTCCCAGGTAATACTTTGGGGACCAGGGTTCGAATCCCACCACGGCAGGTGGTGAAATCTGAATTCAATAAAAATCTGGAGTTAAAAGTCTCATGACCAGGAAACTGTTGTCGATTGTTGTAAAAAAACCCCATCTGGTTCACTAATGTGTTTAGGGAAGGAAATCTGCCGTCCTTACCTGGTCTGGCACATCTTTGACTCCAGATCCACAGCAATGTGGTTGACTCTTAAATGCCCTCTGCAATGGCCCAGCAAACTACTCAGTTCAAGGGTAATTAGGGTGGGTAATAAATGCTGGCCAAGTCAGTGACATCCACATCCCATGAATGAATTTAAAAAAAGTACTTCACTGAGTACTGGAACCATGTGAGGAATTACTCTGTCTGTATTATTGCAGTGCTGTTAATAAAGTCAATAAAAGACAATCTGTTGTTGGGAATTTGATTACCTGGTGTCTGAAACCACAAGGCTCAATATTTAGAGTCAATAAGATGAACAAAGAAACACATCAGGGCCAAATACTCCAGCTGGATATTCAAGGAGAAAGTCTGTTATCTAATACCCTGAGTGGACAGAACAGAGAAAGATCCCAACTGTAAAGAACCCTCAAATTATTTATAAATAGTTTTCTAATGTTGACAGATTTCAACAGTCAGTTTCTATCACTATTTTCAGACTGTAAAGTTAAACCTGCCGTTTTACTTTTGATGTGGAGATGCCGGCGTTGGACTGGGGTGAACATGGTAAGAAGTCTCACAACACCAGGTTAAAGTCCAACAGGTTTATTTGGTCTTTAACCTGGTGTTGTGAGACTTCTTACCATTTTACTTTCAGTCAGGAACAGATCCCAGTTTTACACCAATCTCTGATTTGACATCATGTTTCCAGCATTCTTCCTGACTCTAAACATAGTTGTAAAGGAGCTTCTGTTCCATATCTAGGAGCTCTAAACCATGGAAGAGAGTGGCTTTCTTACACACATCAAGATTAACCCACACATTTAGTCTTCAATATGATTAAAAGCAGAATCTAATTCTTGCAGTCATTTGTGAACTTGCTGGTGTGTCACAGGGTGTGATGACTGATTGAATCCCTTCCCACACATTGAGCAGGTGAACGGCCTCTCCCCAGTGTGAACTCACTGGTGCCTCAGCAGATGGGATGACTGAGTGAATCCCTTCCCACATACGGAGCAGGTGAATGGCCTCCCCTTAGTATGAACTTGTTGGTGCACCAGACTGTCTGATGACTGAATGAATTCATTAGCACACACTGAGCAGGTGAATGGCCTCTCTCCAATGTGAACTCGCTGGTGCAACAGAAGCTGGTATGACTGAGTGAATCCCTTCCCACACTCAGAGCAGATGAATGGTCTGTTCCCAGTGTGAACTCGCTGGTGTGTCACAAGGTGGGATGTCTGAGTGAATCCCTTCCCACACACACAGCAAATAAATGGCCTCTCCTCAGTGTGAACTCGCTGGTGGGGTTGAGTGAATCCCTTTTCACACACACAGCAAGTGAATGGCCTCACCCCAGTGTGACGTCACTGGTGCATTAGCAAGTCAAATGACTGAACAAATCTCTTCCCACACTCAGAGCAGATGAACAGTCTCTTTCCCAGTGTGAAGTCGCTGGTGTATTTGCAGATACTTCTTGCTTTTCAAGCTCTTCTCGCAGTCAGAACATTTAAAAAGTCTCTGATCACTGTGTACATGTTGATGTTCAGTGAGCTGGCATGACTGAGTGAATCCGTTGCCACACACAGGCCTGGTGAATGCGCTCTCCTCAGTGTGAACTTGCTCATGAGCCAGGAGGTCATATGAGTCCTTCCCACATGTGGAACATCTGAACGGCCTCTCCTGGGTATGAACTGGCTGGCGTGTCAACAGACTGGATAACTGAGTAAATCCATCTCCACACATGGAGAAGGTGAAAGGTCCCTCCCCAGTGTGACTGCATTGATCATGTCCCAGTTTAAAAGGGAAAATTAATCCCATCCCACAATCACCATATGTCCACGCTTTCTCCGTGATTCAATTATTAATTTGTCTCTCCAGGTTGGATGATCAGTTGGAGCCTCACACAGAACACATGTACATTTCTCCGCACTGTGAATGGTATGATGTTTTTTCAGGCTGTGTAACTGGTTAAAGCTCTTTCCACAGTCAGTTCACTGGAACACTCTCACTCAGGTGAGTGTGTGTCTCAGTGCTTTTTCAGTCACACTGACGTTTAAAATCTTTCCCCACAGATAGAACAGACAAACATTTCTCCTTCCACATTCAGAAGTCGATGATATTCAGGTCCTGATGAATCGAGTGATTCTGTCAGATTTTGACATGATGTTTGTTCTGACTTTCCCATCTGGAACTTCTCTCCCTCGAACTCCCTGCAAAAGGAGTTTACAGAAGTTATCAGTGTAAGTACAGGACAGAAATTCAGAGCTAACAATTCTGTGCCCCACACACGCTTTTCCCTCTCTGCTCATTGCTCCAGATTCAGTTTCTAGCCTTCTCCTGATTCTTTTCTTCTCTCCAGATTCTCTCCCCTCCTGTCCTCAAACTGGTGACACTGGCTGTGGATCAATCCCACTCCGTCACTCTCATTCTAACAAATAATGCAGCTCACAACAATTTAACGAAGGGTCATCTGGACTCAAAACGTTGGCTCTTTTCTCTCTGGTGTGGAGATGCTGGCGTTGGACTGGGGTAAACACAGTAAAAAGGGGTAGGGCCTGGGTGGGATTGTGGTCGGTGCAGACTCGATGGGCGAATGGCCTCCTTCTGCACTGTAGGGTTTCTATGATTCTATGAAGTCTCACAACACCAGGTTAAAGTCCAACAGGTTTATTTGGTAGCAAAATCCACTGGCTTTTGGAGCGCTGCTCCTTCGTCAGGTAAGTGGGAGTTCTGTTCACAAACAGGGCATATAAAGACACAAACTCAATTTACAAAATAATGGTTGGAATGCGAATCTTTATAGGTAATCAAGTCTTAAAGGTACAGACAATGAGAGTGGAGAGAGCGTTAAGCACAGGTTAAAGAGATGTGTATTATCTCCAGACAGGACAGTTAGTGAGATTTTGCAAGCCCAGGTAAGTCGTGGGGGTTACAGATAGTGTGACATGAACCCAAGATCCCGGTTGAGGCCGTCCTCATGTGTGCGGAACTTGGCTATCAGTGCTGAACAGAGACTGATATCCAAGTTCCGCACACATGAGGACGGCCTCAATCGGGATCTTGTCACATTATCTGTAACCCCCACGACTTGCCTGGGCCTTGAAGACTTGATTACCTATAAAGATTCGCATTCCAACCATTATTTTGTAAATTGAGTTTGTGTCTTTATATGCCCTGTTTGTGAACAGAACTCCCACTTACCTGACGAAGGAGCAGCGCTCTGAAAGCTAGTGGATTTTGCTGCCAAATAAACCTGTTGGACTTTAACCTGGTGTGAGACTTCTTACTGTCTTTCCACTCTACACAGATACTGTCAGACCTGCTGAGATTTTCAGCATTTTGTGTTTTTGTTTCAGATTCCAGCATCCGCAGTATTTTGCTTTTATCAATTTATATTTAATGACTTCATTACTGATTTTAAACATGCGGAAATATTCACCTTTTCCCAGTTGGGTCTTTGGTTGAAGTTGCTGCTGGGCTGAAGCCGGAAGCGGCAGAGTGAGATTCCAGAACAATGAGAGTGGGCGGGGCTGGAGGACCGAGCGGGAGCGGCTGGTCCTCCAACCAATCGGAGTGAAGGAGGGGCGGGGTCGTAGTCTGACTGATGGTGCCCGCTGCGCAGGCGTGGAGTGGACGCTGTAGGCGAATGGAATGGAGGCGGTGTCGTGGTGTTTGTGAGGAGACATGAGCTCCGGACAGGAGAGGAACAGAGCCGGTGAGTGGACTGGGAAGTTTCATAAACACCTTCTGGAGGATTCACAATCCAAATAAGAAGCTATCAGTTCTACGTTGTCAGTAAGAGACGCTACGACTTTTTTTAATGACAGACCCGGGACACGGCCGCCATCTTGGTGGCAGCAATGCGCATGCGCAGTGACTCTGTCTGTAGAAGGTGAGAATCATGAGTGGATTTTAGGACTGAAGAGAGGTAGAAATGTCACGGCTGTTATATTGTTGGAGAGGGTGGAGCAAAATAGAAGGTCAGTGAAAGTAGATCAGGAGAGATTTAACAAATATGTCATGGACACAAGACAACGGAAGTGCTAATGGTAGTGTTAAAGACTAAGGCAGTCTTAATAGTGGCGTAAAGGTCAGTTTGCAGACTGTGTTCATCAACGAATAAAGGTTAATGTTCTCTCAAAGCAAAACATGCAAAGACGTTAGAGACTGGTGCTTGGGCGGGGAGGTAGTGGAGGGAAGGAGGAGCTTGAAAAAGTATATATCAAAATGGATTTCCGCTAGGACAAGAGGTATGGCCTTCCTTGGGTAAGGAGACCAAAATTGCACACACTACTCTAGGTGAGGATTTACCATTGCACTGTAAAATTGTAGTAAGACGTTTTTACTTAAATCCGTATGCACTTAGGAAATATGAGTATGATCAAACAAGTAGCATGGTATTACAAAAGCAAAATTGTGCTTGATAAGGTTCTTTGGGTTTTTTGAGGCTGTGACTCATCGGGTAGATGAAGGGCGACCAGTGGGTGTTGTGTACTTGGATTTCAAAAAGACATGAGACAAAAGGCATGCTGAAGGTCCACCGTCAATAACTCCAGGAGCCTAGTGCACCAAACTGGGATGGCACTGTGCTCTGAGCACGCTCAGTGAGGTTGGTGGAGGTGGACTGAGGAGGAACAGGTGGCTCAGATAGTAGGAGGAGATTTTGGTGCAGGGGAGGAATTGGAGCTGTGGGTCGGCTGGGAAGCTTCAGAAACACGTGATGTATGGAACTTGCAATAAGAATATCAAATTCCTGAGTTTACAGCGCTGGGGCTTTATGGGGACAGGCCCAGGTTAACAGTTACCATCCTAGTTTGATGACTGGCAGAGCGCATGCACAACTTTCTTGGTGTGGGAGTAGAGAGTGGGTGGGACTTCATGGTCCCAGTGATCGGAGAGATAATTATTCACTCATTGATTTTATTCTCATTCTTCACTCAGCAGCTGGAGAATTGAACCCAGGCAGAATAAAGGAAAGGAGAAAACTGGGAGGAGAAAGGAAATGATGGAGATTGCACTGAAATCCAGTGAATCACATTGGGAGGAGGGACAGTTTGTGGAATGTGATTTACTTTGTGAGTTGTGTCAGCAACTTGGAGAACAAGAGAGGAAAAAATATTCCAAAGAAAGTAGAGTTGTCAGTTTTGCATTTATGCCTGCACTTTCAGTGAATCATTTGTGTAATCTCCTTTTACAGGGCATTCACACTGGAGAATTTTCAGACAGGAAATCCAAACCAAACATCACATTGAGATCTGACAGAGTCACTCGATTCATCAGGACCTGAATATCTTCGGCCTTTGAATATGGATGGAGAAATGTTTTTCTGTTCTATCTGTGGGAAAAGATTTCAAACATCAGTGTGACTGGAAAAGCACCGACACAGACACACCCGAGTGAGAGTGTTCCAGTGAACTGACTGTGAAAAGAGCTTTAACCAGTTACACAGCCTGAAAAAAAATCACACCATTCACAGCGAGGAGAAACGATACATGTGTTCTGTGTGTGGATGAGGCCTCAGCTGATCATCCAACCTGGAGAGACACCAGGGCACCATGGAGAAACCGTGGAAATGTGGGGACTGTGGGAAGGGGTTTAGTTGTCCATCCCACCTAGAAACTCATCGACGCAGTCACACTGGGGAGAGGCCGTTCATCTGCTCCAACTGTGGGAAGGGATTCACTCAGCCATCCAGCCTTGTGTCACACCAACGAATTCACACTGAGGAGAAACCTTTCAAATGCTTTGACTGTGGGAAAAGCTTTAGGAGCTCTGGGTGTTTAATTCAACATCAGGGACTTCACACAGGAGAGAGACCGTTCATCTGCTCCATGTGTGGGAAGAGATTTGCGTCTTCATCGCAACATTCAAAACACCTCCGAGTGCACACGGGGGAAAGACCGTTCACCTGTTCTGAATGTGGGAAGAGATTCAGGTGTTCATCCAACTTCACTGAACATCTCCGTGTGCACACAGGAGAGAGACCATTCACATGCTCTGAGTGTGGGAAGGGATTCACTTGTTCATCCCACCTTGCTGAACACAATCGTGTTCACAGTGGAGAGAAACCATTTGTCTGTTCCACGTGTGGGAAAGGATTCACTACGTCATCCCAGCATCTGACACACCAGCAGGTTCACACTGGGGAGAGACCGTTCAGCTGCTCCACGTGTGGGAAGAAATTTAGTCGTTCATCCACCCTGCAGAGACACCAGCGGGTTCACACTGGGGAGAGACCGTTCTCCTGCTCCGAGTGTGGGAAGGGACTCACTCAGTCATCCCACCTGCTGAGACATCAGCAAATTCACAAGTAATTACAGGGGTTGGATTCTGCTGTTAGTCACCAGTAAGAGACACTCTAACTACCGGCCCTTGACATTCAATGGTGTTACCATCACTGATTTCCTCACTGTCAACATCCTTGGGGTTACCATTGACCAGAAACTCGCCACATAAACACAATGACTACAAGAGCAGGTCAGAAGCGAGTAACTCACCTCCTGACTCCCCAAAGCCTGTCCACCATCTACAAGTCAGGAGTGTGATGGAATGCTCCCCACTTGCCTGTATGGGTGCAGCTCCAACAACACTCAAGAAGCTCGACACCATCCAGGACAAAGCAGCCCGCTTGATTGGCACCACATCTACCAACATCCACTCTCTCCACCACTGACACTCAGTAGCAGCAGTGTGTACTATCTACAAGATGCACTGCAGCAATTCACCAAAGATCCTTCGACAGCACCTTCAAAACCCACGACTACTTCCATCTAGAAGGACAAGGGCAGCAGATGCATGGGAACACCCCCACCTGCAAGTTCCCCTCCCAGTCACTCACCATCCTGACTTGGAAATATAATCGCCGTTCCTTCGCAGTCACTGGGTCAAAACCGTGGAATTCCCTCCATAACGGCATTGTGGGTCAACCCACAATAGGTGGATTGGCTATGCTAAATCACCCCTTAGTGTCAGGGGGATTAGCAGGGTTATGGGAATAGGGCCTGGGTGGGATTGTTGTTGGAACAGACACGATGGGCCGAATGGCCGCCTTCTGTATTGTAGGAATTCTATGATTCTATGAATCCATAGCATGTGGACTACAGTGATTCAAGAAGGCAGCGCAGCTCCACCTTCTCAAGGCAAATACGAATTGGGCAATAAATGCTGCCCAGCCAGTGATGCCCATGTGCCACGAATGAATTTTAAAAATCAGACCCAGGACTGAACTATGTTCAATCTGACTGAATTCTGAGTTTCTGAACATTGGGTTTGGTGTCCAATGAATCACTTTTGTTTCCATCATTTTATCCCAACTCCTTGATTTCTCCAAGATGAGAGGAGACTAATTCATTTCCTGTTACTGGGATAGAAAGCTGACAAATCCCCTGGATCATACGGTCTGCATTCCAGGATCTGGGAAGAGGTGACTGCACTGATACTCGAAGCACTGCCAGTGATTTTCCAAAATTCTCTAGATTCTGCAGTGGTACCAATGGATTGGAAAGTGGAAAATGTAATCCCAATAATAAAAGCAGGAGAAAGGAAACAGGGGATGACAGGCTATTTAGCCTGACATCAGTCATCAGGAAAATATTGGAATCTATCATGAAGGAAGTGGTAAAAATACAATTAGAAAAGTAGAACATGATTGGACAAAGTCAATATTGGTTTATGAAAGAATTTGACAAATCCAGTAGGATTTGTTGAGGATGTAACTAACAGGTTAGATAAAGGGGAACCAGAGAATATTGTATGATTGAATTTCTAAAAGCTATTTGATAGGGTGCCAAACACAAGGTTGTTGCACAGGATAAGGGCTCAGGTCACTGGGGGTGAAATATTAGCATTGGTAAAGGAGTTGTTAAAGGACAAAGAGAAGGGATTGATGTGTCATTTTCAGGTCGGCAGGCTCTTATTATGGGGACAGCACAAGAAGCAGGACAGGAGTTTATTAACAATCCATATTCATGACTTATTTCAAGAGACCAAGTCCAATGTGTTGAAGTTTCCCGATGGGAGACTGTCTCAGGGCAAACAACATCAAGGTGGTCAATACAAATGACACACGGACCCCGTAAAATATATCCTCACAATCTTCTGCACTGCGGACCATCTCTCTGGAGAAAACACTGTGGTGACCGGCATGTGTGGAGGCAGCACTGAAATTTGGTTCAGTTTCAAGGACCATCATCACCAAACTCTCAACATCCGAGGTATCGAGAGGAAGATCAGAAGTGGAGCGGTGGCAGAGCAAGACCAGAGGTGGAGCAGCAGCAGAGGAAGACCAGAGGTAGATTGGCTGCAGAGTTCACCCCCCGCCCCCACCCCACGCCACGAGCACTATAAAACAACATCATAAACTGCCAGTTCTACGGATGTCCATGTTGATCCCACGTCTGTCAGTAGAAGATCCACAGAAAACAATAAAATCATTGACAGCTTCGACACACTCAAACCAGGAGGAGTCTACCCCAACATTCTCCCTGTTCTCTGAATGGGGTAACTATACACTGTAGTTAATAAAGTCAGTAAAAGACAATCTGTTGTTGGGAGTTTGATTATCTGGTGTCTGAAACCACAAGATTCAATATTTAGAGTCAACAAGATGAACAAGGAAACACATCAGGGCCCAATACTCCAGCTGGATATTCACAAGAGAAAGTCTGTTATCTAACACCTCGAGTGGACAGAACAGAGAAAGATCCCAACTGAAAGAAATCCTCCAACTATTTGTGAATATCTTTCAAATGCTGACAGGTTTCAATTCACAGCTTCCATTATGCTGAATCAATGGGAGGTGAGAGAGCGGTTATCCTGGAACTATTAAAAAAACTAACTAGAGTACTCAGCATCTCAAAGGGACTGCAGAGTATTTCAAACTGTGTAGTCATGCTATAGTTCACGACCTTGATTTGCAGAGATAGAATTCGGACTGGATATTTTGGAATGTTGTAGAGACATTGATCTAACAATCGTGAAATAACAGCTCATGAGGAGACACATCATGTCAATGCCAGCTTATTTTCAAAGAATTATGCAATTAGTCCCAATATTGTTCCCCTTCATAAAAACACGCATATTTCTCCTTTCAATTCTCTTTTTGAAAAATCTGAGTTAACAAAAAACAATATCGGAAGAGTTGCAGAAGCCTCTGCAGTATTCATGGACATTTTTAAAATTAACAAGTTTCTTGACCCAATAACATGAACAGTCAGGTGGGAATTTTCTCCCAAAAATTTTGGAAGAAAAACTATTCAATTATGCAGTTGATTTCATAGCATTTCAAGGATCATAGAATCCTACAGAGCAGAAGAAGCCCATTCAGCCCATCGAGTCTGCACTGACCACAATCCCGCACTGACCACAATCCCACCCAGACCCTATCCCCGTAACCCCATGCATTTACCCTAGCTAGTTCCCCTGGCAATTTTTAGCATAGCCAATCCACCTAACCCGCACATCTTTGGATTGTGGAAGGAAACCCATGCAGATACGGGGAGAATGTACAGACTCCACACAGATCGTGACCCAAGCCGGGAATCGAACCCGGTTCCCTGGTGCTGTGAGACAGCAGTGCTAGCCACCCTGCCGCCCCTCAATGTTGGTCTTGGAAACAGGGCAATGCTGACCCAGCAGAATGTCAGTTCTGGAATGTAAGTGGTCAGTTACCCTATTGACAGCAGCACAGTCACACCAGAAAGAGACCATTCAGGTACATTATGTGTGCAAATGGATTTATTCAGTTTCCCCTCCTATTAACATACAAGCTTTAAAAGTTCGAAGGAATTGATCAACCATGAGTTCATTCTTATTGTCAAGTCCGTGTGTGTGTGTGTGGAGAGGGGGTGGATGGTAAATCAATCAGTTTGTTACACCAGCTGACAGTCCAAGGAGTTCATCTTGATGTGCGGGTTAGGTTGATTGACCAAGTTAAAAATTGCCCCTTAGAATCCTGAGATGCGTAGGTTAGAGGGATTAGCGGGTAAAATATGTGGGGGTAGGGCCTGGGTGGGATTGTGGTCGGTGCAGACTCGATGGGCCGAATGGCCTCCTTCTGCACTGTAGGGTTTCTATGATTTCTATGATCTTCAGGTGTGGACGTTTGTTCCGCGATTAATTAAACTCAGGACAGAACTGTGGTGCCTGTTGACATTAGCTGCTGTATTATTTTCATTTTATACCTTGGTGCTTTGGCTTCAGTTGTAATTGAATCACAAAACATAATTTTTTTAAAGCAATAACATACCTCAATGGTGGCTATCTTACCCAGCATTCACAGTGAATCAGAATATGATCTATCCTTACAACAGACTTTGCGCATGCGTACTGTAGATCCAAAGTGCATGCGCAGTGGATGTTGCTCCCGCAGTAGCAGGAGGGCGGTTATATCGGCTCCGGGTTTCCAGGGAAACGGCTTATTCTGGAGGGTAATGCAGGCGGCGGGGTGGGTGGGGAGGCTTCATAAGCACCCAGTGGAGACAGGAGAACCCGAATAATAACTGCTCAGTGCCGCGTTCCTACCATTCGGGGCCGCGACCGCAGATGCCGAGTTGGAGGCCCCGAGTTGATGGAGGCCATCTTTCTCGGGGCGATGGGCAATAGTGCGCATGCGCGCTGCTCCCTGTCAGCAGGAGGAGAGAATGTTGTGAATTTCTCTCCTGGACTGACAGGGATGGACTTTGGAAACTCCTTTTACAGGGAGTTAGAAGGGGAGGATTTACACACAGAAAACTCAACCCAAGAGAAATGTTTCTCACTTAATTTCTATTCTTGACTGACAGTGATGATCTTTTTTTTTACAGGAAATTTGATGACAAAATTTGAAGGGAAACTCAAACCAGACATCAGATCAAAACCTGACAGAGTCACTCCATTCATCAGATCCTGATTGTAAATGTGTCTGTAGAAAAAGATTCAAACATCTGTGTGGCTGGACACAGGGAACAATAATGTCATGGAAGGATTTGCAAAAAAAGATGCAATGTTTTAAATTGAGTTGTTTAACCGGGAGCCTGTGTGGGTCAGTGTTTTAAAGTTTATTTATTAGTATCACAAGTAGGCTTAGCCTACATTAACACTGCAAGTTGCTGTAAAATTCCTCTAGTTGTCACACTCCGGCACTTGTTCGGGTCAATGCACCTAACCAGCAAGCCTTTCTGACTGTGGGAGGAAACCCATGCAGACATGGGGAGAACGTGCAGACTCCACACACACAGTCACCCAAGCCATGAATTGAACCCACTGTGAGGCAGCAGTGCTAACCACTGCAGCCCCATGGTGAGGACATGGTGATAGGTGAGTGTGTGGGACTTGATGCAGAGGATAGGGGTTTATATACACCAAAGTTTTTCATGGGTTAAATGAGGGACGCTGACAGTCAAGTCTAAAGAAAATAAAGGAATGAATGAAAGTTCTAGAAACCTCAGCTGAGACAGGGATTTAGCGAAACTCAAGTTGGTAATGAATAGATGAGGCTGTCCGGTCAAGTCAAGAGGGAATGCATGAAATTTTCAGAAACAATACTAATATTCTGATGCAGCGAATGGTAATGACCTGAAACTCTATGTTCTAAAAAACTCAATCAAATTTGTGAGACATGATTTTCCACTCACAAAGCCATGCTGTCCCTAATCAGTCCTTGCGTCTCTAAATGCCTGTAGATCCTGTCTCTCAAAATACCTTTGAGCAACTTACCCACTACAGATGTGAGGCTCACCCACCGGCCTGTAATTCCCAGGCTTTTCCCTGCAGCCCTTCTTAAACAAAGGCACAACATTTGCCACCCTCCAATCTTCAGGCACCTCACCTGTGACTATCGATGATTCAAATATCTCTGCTAATGGACCCACAATTTCCTCCCTAGCCTTCCAAAATGTCCTGGGATACACTCCATCAGGTCCCAGGGAATTATCTCCCTTGATGAACTTTCAGACTTCCAGCACCACCTTCTCTGTTATATGTACACTCCTCAAGACATCACTATTCATTTCCCCAAGTTCCCTAACATCCATGCTTTTCTCACCAACGGATTTCTCAAAGGATTGTGAATGAAGTCCAGTCCATTGCGCAAACCTGCCTCCCATCCATTGACTCTGTGTACACATCCGGCTGCCTCGGAAAAGCAGCCAGCATAATCAACCCTCGCACCCCGGACATTCTCTCTTCCACCTATTTCCTTTGGGAAATGAAACAAAAGTCTGAGCTCACGTACCAACCAACTCAAGAATAGCTTCTTCCCTGTTGCCATCAGTCTTTTGATTGGACCTACCCCGCACAAAGTTGATCTTTCTGTCCACCTTAGCTATGACTGTAACACTAAGAACATAAGAAATAGGAGCAGGAGTAGGCCATCTGGCCCTTCGAGCCTGCCCCGCCATTCAACAAGATCATGGCTGATCTGAAGCGAATCAGTTCCACTTACCCGCCTGCTCCCCATAACCCCTAATTCCCTTATCGATCAGAAAACTATCTACCCGTGATTTAAACATATTCAACGAGGAAGCCTCCACCACTTCAATGGGCAGAAAATTCCAGAGATTCACTACATCCTGCACTCTCTCCTTTCCTTCTCTATGAACTGTATGCCTTGTCTTGATAGTGTGCAAGAAACAATTTTTTTCACTGTATACTAGTACATGTGACAATAATAAATCTAATCAAATGCATCCTCTGATCTTGTGGAAGGGTGGGGAAGAAATTGCAGAGGCTCTTGCAGAGATATTTGCTTCATCCCTTTCCACTGGTGAAGTTCTGGAAGACTAGAGTGTGGCTCATGTTGTTCCATTGTTTAAGAAGGGTTGCAAAGCGAAGCCTGGTAATTACAGGCCGGTGAGCCTGATAACAGTGGCGGGTAAGTTACTGGAGAGGATTCTGACCAACCTTTGGATAGTCAAGGTCTGGTGAGGGAGAGTTGTCAGAGATCCTGGGTACCAGCAACTTTAGGCATTCTTAGTCGACTTGAGTACAAACAGCACTGGACACCACGCATAATCCAATGTGGGGCCTTTAATGACTTGTGCACAAGGAGAAACCCTGTGCAGCTGTCCCGCAAGTGGTTCTGATGTTACAGAAAAATAACTTGGCAATAATAGTCAATTACAGCAAATCAGAAACCAGGAATGTTTCCAATCCTTCATTGATGGACATATTTGCCAATTAAATCCTCGCTTTTTGCCCTTTCGCATTCGATGAAAAATTGACTTCTGCTAATCCTTTATTTGCATAGCATATCCCCATATCTCGCCTTTGGTATTTGTTATGGAGAAATCTGGCCTTGCTCACCCTCTGGTGAAGGCCGAAAAGCAGAATGTTCTGGGGCCTACGTAGGTGAAGATTATCCTGTTCATGCTGAAATAGCAGACACTGACTCCTTTGAAGGTCTGCAAGCCGATAAACATTTTCACTCGCTGTTGAAGAGAAGGCAGGAAACTTTAATCTGAGCATTTCCACATAGTCAGCACTGCTTCGTGCATGTGTTAGAGTGGGCCAAGGCTGAGGCAGCTGTCCTATATATATTTATAGAGAGAGAATAGACTAACATTTCGAGTCTGGATGACCCTTTGTCAGAGCTCTGATGAAGGGTCATCCAGACTTTAAATGTTGGCTCCATTCTCTCTCCACAGATGCTGTCAGACCTGCTGACATTTTCCAGCATTTTCTGTTTTTGTTTCAGATTCCAGCATCCGCAACATTTTGCTTTTATCTGTATTTATATATCCAAATGTGCTATGTGAACAAAATGGACCGTTACTAACCGAAATATAAAGCATCATGTGATTTAGCTGACTTGACCATATTCCTATAGTTATTCAGTCATTAAAGACACAGTCATGGAGCATTAAACTTGCCGAGCAGGGCCCCTTGTATCAACACACAGGCAGCTGCTTTGTGAGACTGCCAGCAGTACAGACAAGTCAGAGATAAGAATGTCCTGAGAAGAGAGATTCATTGTGAAGGCTCAGGGACGGTTGATAAGATGTAGGAATTCTATGAGTCTGATGAACATTCTAATTCTAATGGTAACTAGTGGCGTGCCACAGGGATCGGTACTGGGGCCTCAACTATTTAACATTTATATAGATGATCTGGAGGAGGGGACTGAGTGCAGGGTAACAAAGTTTGCAGACGACACAAAGATAAGTGGAAAAGTGAATCGTGTGGAGGGCGTAGAAGGTCTGCAGAGAGATTTGGACAGGCTGAGTGAGTGGGCAAGGATCTGGCAGATGGAGTATAACGTTAACAGATGTGAGGTTATTCACTTTGGAAGAAATAATAGCAAATTGGATTATTATCTAAATGGAAAGAAATTACAACATGCTGCTGTGCAGAGGGACCTGGGGGTCCTTGTGCATGAGACGCAAAAACCCAGTCTGCAGGTGCAACTGGTGATCAAGAAGACAAATGGGATGTTGGCCTATATCGCAAGGGGGATAGAATATAAAACCAGAGGTCATAGAAGTCATAGAAACCCTACAGTACAGAAAGAGGCCATTCGGCCCATCGAGTCTGCACCGACCACAATCCCACCCAGACCCTACCCCCATATCCCTACATATTTTACCCGCTAATCCCTCTAATCTACGCATCCCAGGACACTAAGGGGCAATTTTAGCATGGCCAATCAACCTAACCCGCACATCTTTGGACTGTGGGAGGAAACCGGAGCAAACCCACGCAGACACGAGGAGAATGTGCAAACTCCACACAGACAGTGACCCAAGCCGGGAATCGAACCCAGGTCCCTGGAGCTGTGAAGCAGCAGTGCTAACCACTGTGCTACCGTGCCACCCAGAGATGTCTTGCTGCATCTGTACAGGGCATTGGTGAGGCCGCAGCTGGAATACTGTGTGCAGTATTGGTCCCCTTATTTGCGGAAGGATATATTGGCCTTGGAGGGAGTGCAGAGAAGGTTCACCAGGTTGATACCAGAGATGAGGGGTGTTGATTATAAGGAGAGACTGAGCAGATTGGGTTTGTACTCGTTGGAATTTAGAAGGCTGAGGGGGGATCTGATAGAGACTTATAAGATAATGAAGGGGCTGGATAGGGTAGAGGTGGAGAGATTCTTTCCACTTAGAAAGGAAACTGGAACTAGAGGGCACAGCCTCAAAATAAAGGGGGGTCAGTTCAGGACAGAGTTGAGGAGGAACTTCTTCTCTCAGAGGGTGGTGAATCTCTGGAATTCTCTGCCCACTGAAGTGGTGGAGGCTACCTCGTTGAATATGTTTAAATCATGGATAGATGGATTCCTGATCGGTAAGGGAATTAGGGGTTATGGGGATCAGGCGGGTAAGTGGAACTGATCCACTTCAGATCAGCCATGATCTTATTGAATGGCAGGGCAGGCTCGAGGGGCTAGATGGTCTACTCCTGTTCCTATTTCTTACGTTCTTATGTTCTTTCCTCTCTCATTCCCCGAAAGCTGTGAATCTCCATCCCACACACTCTCCCTCCATTCTCACTCTGCTGTATCTAATATTCACCCGCCCAATTCTCCTGAAGGTGCTGATTGAGGCTGATTGGCAGATCCATGCTCACTGCTTCCTGTCCACCACACACAAATCATAAGAAACAGGAGCTGCAGTTGGCCATTCAGCCCATCGAACTGCCTCAACCATTCATTGAGAATTGGCTGATCTACCGCAGAATCATTTCCCACGCTATCCCCCAGATAGAGAGAGAATAGACCCAATGTTTCGAGTCTGGAGAGAGGAAAGAATGTTCCATAGAAACTAGAATTTCTATCCTGCACTGACACTGATGATCTCTGTAAACTTGTTTTCCAGGATATTGAAAGAGGAATCACAGGCCGAAATCTCAAACGTCACATCTCGATATGACAGAACAGTCTTCAACTGAAGAGAGAGGCAAGCACACCTGCACCATGGAGAAACCATGGAAATGTGCGGACTGTGGGAAGAGATACAGAGTCCCATCTCTGCTGGAAGCTCATCGGCGCAGCCACACTGGGGAGAGACCATTCACCTGCTCTCAATGTGGGAAGGGATTCATTCGGGTATCCAACCTGCAGAGACACCAGCGAGTTCACACTGGGGAGAGACCGTTCACCTGCTCTCAGTGTGAGAAGGGGTTCACTGATATTTCCACCCTGCGGAAACACCAGCGAGTTCACACTGGGGAGAGGCCGTTCACCTGCTCTCAGTGTGGGAAAGGGTTCAGTCAATCATCCCACCTGCAGAGACACCAGCAAGTTCACACTGGGGAGAGACCATTCACCTGCTCTCAGTGTGGGAAGGGATTCACTGATTTATTCACCCTGCGGAGACACCAGCGAGTTCACACTGGGGAGAGACTGTTCACCAGACTGTTCACCTGCTCTCAGTGTGAGAAGGGATTCAGTCAGTTATCCAACCTGCGGATACACCAGCGAGTTCACACTGGGGAGAGACCATTCACCTGCTCTCAGTGCGGGAAGGGGTTCAGTCGATTATCCACCCTGTGGATACACCAGCGAGTTCACACTGGAGAGAGACCATTTACCTGCTCTCAGTGTGGGAAGGGTTTCAGTCAGTTATCCAACCTGCAGACACACCAGCGAGTTCACACTGGGGAGAGGCCGTTCACCTGCTCTCAGTGTGGGAAGGGATTCAGAGTTTCATCCCAGCTGCTGAAACACCAGCGAGTTCATGAGTGATTCCAGGGGTTGGATTCTGCTGTTATTGTTTCTGCTCTCAATTACATCCAGGACTGCATTTTGTTCATTCTCACAGTTGGTCAATGGGGAGGGTCGGAGGGTTTCTTTCTGCTGGACTGGCCGGTCTCATGACTTTGCCTCCAGTGGGATGATGCTCTATGAATCTTGTTGCAAATACCTGGTTTCAAATTTCACACGGATCACAGAGTGACAGGGTGTGAGGAAGTTCAAAGATAATTAGTAAGGATTTCTGTTTGAAACCCCCCAAATGCCCATCCAATTTCCTTTGTAATTTTTTTGTCTCCAGTTCCTCCACCCTCGTAGGCAGCGAGTTCCAGCTCATTACCATTCGCTGCATCAAAATATTCTTCCTCACATCCCCCCCTGCATCTCTGATCCAAAACCATAAATCTGTGACCCCCTCGTCCTTGTCCCGTCAGCTAATGGGAACAGCTTTTTTTTGTCCAGCTTATCTAAACCTGTCAGAATCTTGTCCACCTCTATCAAATCTCCCCTCAACCTCATTTTCTCCAAGAGGAACAACCCCAGCCTGACATTGACAATAAAGGACAAACAAACAGAAATACCTGAAATCAAATGGGAATGTTTAATTTCTGTTTTAAAGAAATCATGAATATATTGTCCCGTACAATAAAGGGATTTGAATAACTCAGCTTGGGTGCAGTTGAATGAAATGTACCAATCTCGTATCCACCCACAGTCTAGAAGAAGTGTGGAATGTGTAGCTGGAAATCCCTCCCTAACAGCACTGTGGGTGTACTTACACCTCAGGCATTGTAACAGTTCAGGAAGGCAGTGTTGGCGCTGATCGTGGCCGAAGCAGCTACATACAGCCACATATTCTGTTATAACTGAAGGACTGCAGATTAAATGTGAGGCATTATGGGACTGGACTATCTTGACCACATTCCTGTGACTGCTCAGTTTCTGCAATCATGAACCATTAAAGCTGCTTAGCAGGGCTCTGAAAGAGGACCTGGTGAGAATATTTACTCAGAATGAGCTAGAATTAAACTTATTCCAGGACCAGCTGGTGTTCAGTGGCTGAGATTCCTGAATCTGTAAAAAGGGGGTCTGACCAATCAACAAACAGTGGTCGGTAGTTAGTTAAGAAGCGTTCTCATGCATTGTTTAAATTATTTTATCATAAATTTGTGATCAGACCTGTGAGGGACTTGTAACCCAATAGTTGTTGAATTGACGGTAAACTCCAAGTAGCACTGGACTGAAAAGGGGGTCTGACCAAGAAGTGAAGTGATCTCAGCCATTGTTTAAATTACATCATTGTTGGCCAACTTCCCCTTTGTGATGTCACAGTGGAGCCATCCTTGAATCAGCCAATAGGAATCTCTCCGCGCCGCGGTGACGTCTCCGGGTTCCAATCGCAGGCCCGGGCGCGCCGACCCGGGAGCCCCGCCCCCACCTATTGTTCCCCTCCCCCTACACCACATCGAGCCAAGGTTTCCAGGCAACCGGCTGGCGGCTCCAGCCAGAGCGAGAAGCTGCTCGGTGATCTCCCCCTCCCCCCGGCCGGGGACTGCGCATGTCCAAGGGAGAAGGAAGCTGTGAATTGCAGGGCAGGTCCCACCCCCTGACCTTCTGAGGTGTTGACTAATAGGAAGAGTTGGAGGACCGGAAGGACTCTGGTCCTCCAGCTGATCAGAGCGCCGGCTTTGTGTGAATGAAGATTGAGCTTCAGACAGACTGAAACTCCCTCCCGTCGCCAACATCTGTGAGTGGGAAAGATTGGATTGTCCAGCCAGTCCGCCATATTGGCCGTTCGCTTTGCGTGTTGGCCAGTATAGTGTGCTCCAGGCAGGGGGCGGGCAGAGGATAAGGAGTTCAAGGCGGGCTTAATGCGCGCCTTGCGGTGAGCTTTTGGAAATGTGGCCGCTGGGAGGAACGCCTTGGTCGGCGTGAAGTTTCTGTTTCAAGTGCTTGGGTTCGTGACTTGTGCAAGAACTTTTTGTTTCGGCTGGGGCTTGTTGAATGCTGCTCTCGCTGGGATTCCTGTGCCTTGAAAGGCGTGGCGCAGGTAGATGCAATCTCGGAAGACCCAAGCCAGGGAGGAGCCATTTGGGAACTATGGTTTCGGAAGGTTCAGCCGCGGAAGGTGTGACCCCAGACGGTGCAGCCCCAGTGGGTGTGATTTTGGAAGATCTGGCCCGGAGTGGTGGACTTTGGAGGACTGTAGTTGAGCGTTGTCGACTTCGGACGGTGGAATGTTGATGGGCGAAGCTCTGGAAGGCGGTGCCTCCGAAATGTTTCACAATTGTATGGTTGTTCATGGATTGTTTGTTATTGTAATATGTGGTTTTCCTGTTATGATAGTTGGTGGTTTGTTCCGGCCCCCGTCTATTTTCTTGTGTTATTTGTGGCCTGGGGGGCATCCCCCCCTGGATGGAGTCACCCCCGGGGGGTGTGACATCCACTTGGGGAAAGTTCTGGGTGGTGAAGCCCCGGACATAGTAACACCAGAGGGATTTTATTCTCCGGGAGAAAATTTGGGAAGGCAGGCCGAACTGAGTACCCTGGAGAGACTCTCCCACCGCCCCGGCTGAAATTCCGGAAGGGATTCCGGATTGAGTAGGCGGGGTGGTTTCCCCCATTTCCCCATCCGGCTGAACATCCGTAAGGTGTAACCCCCGGATATGAGTACCACTGGAGGGTTGCATCCCCCGGCAGGTGGACAAACCCAGGAGACAGTGCCCTTATGCTTCAGTGTTTATTTTTTGTTGTGTTCAGTTGTAGTGTTGTGTTAATGTTTGTAGATTTGTAGATTATGATTTGTAAATGGAGCTGTATTTTGAGGGCAATGCCCTGGAAAACTGTAATTGATGATGAACCCTTCCGAAATGGAAGGTAGTAATTGATAAATGGATGGTGTTTAGCCATCGGTAATGTATTTTTCATGGATTGTTTGTTATTGTAATATGCGGTTTTCCTGTTCTGGTAGTTGGTGGTTTGTTCCGGCCCCCGTCTATTTTCTTGCGTTATTTGTGGCCTGGGGGGCATCCCCCCCCTGGATAGAGTCACCCCCGGGGGGTGTGACATCCACTTGGGGAAAGTTCTGGGTGGTGAAGCCCCGGACATAGTAACACCAGAGGGATTTTTATTCTCCGGGAGAAAAATTGGGAAGGCAGGCCCGAACTGAGTACCCTGGAGAGACTCTCCCACCGCCCCGGCTGAAATTCCGGAAGGGATTCCGGATTGAGTCGGCGGGGTGGTTTCCCCCATTTCCCCCCTCCGGCTGAACATCCGTAAGGTGTAACCCCCGGATATGAGTACCACTGGAGGGTTGCATCCCCCGGCAGGTGGACAAACCCAGGGGACGGTGCCCTTATGCTTCAGTGTTTATTTTTTGTTGTGTACAGTTGTAGTGTTGTGTTAATGTTTGTAGATTTGTAGATTATGATTTGTAAATGGAGGTGTATTTTGAGGGCAATGCCCTGGAAAACTGTAATTGACAATGAACCCTTCTGAAATGGAAGGTAGTAACTGATAAATGGATGGCGTTAGCCATTGGTAATGTATTTTTTCACATTTGTTCTTTGTGTATTTGTAATTGTTTTGTATTAACGTATTTGTAATGAACAAAAAGAAACCAACATCTGTGAGTAAAACACTTTCTTTTCTCCCCCTTTCCATTTCTTTTCTCATTCTGGGGGAAATTGGGGACTTGCAGCAACTGAAGGGAAAGGAAGTGAGTCCAGGGAGCGGCAGACTCTGGAAAGGTTGGCCCAGGTCTCTCTCTCTCTTAAACCAGAAAATGATCCATTTCTGCCCACTGTTTGCTGTTAGCCAATCTTCTATCCACGCCAATATGTTATCCCCGCAGCATGAATTTTTATTTGCTGCAATAACCTTTGATGTGGCACCTCATCAAATATCTTCTGGAAATCTAAGTACAACGCATCCACCGGTTTCCCTTTATCCAATTCCCGATGGGGAATTTTAGAAAATTGAACAACACACCAACTATCTCACTCTGTTAAGACCCGAGAATGAAGCCCAGCAGAACCCGAGGACTCATCAGCCCACAGCTCCAACAGTTTGCTGAGGACCACTTCCCTGGGAATTGTGCTTATTCAGAGTTCATCCCACACTTCTGTTTTCTGATTTCCAGCTGTTTCTGAGTTTTAACTGTATCCTCTATTGTGAACACCGAGGCAAAATACTTGTTCAATTCATCTCCCAGCTCCTTATTTTTCATTATCAATTCCTGGACTCACTTTCTGTTAGACAGTTAAGAAATGAGGTCGAGCAAGTGACTGAAGTGTCAGTCAGGGAGCACTATTGGGAGCACCAATAGTTTCAAAATAGTTCTGGAAAAAGATAGGACAGGTCCACAGGGCCACTTTTGTGGGCATTAGGCAGGATCTAGCAGATGTCGATTAGGTGAGTTTGTTTGAAGGGAAAGGAATGACTGGCAAATGGAAGGTTTTAAAAGTGTGATATCAAGAGTCCAGGGGCAGTATATTCCTGTGTGGACTCGCTGGTGTCTCTGCAGGTCGGATAACTGACTGAATGCTTTCCCACATTGAGAGCAGGTGAATGGCCTCTCCCCAGTGTGGCTGCGCCGATGAGCTTCCAGCTTATATGGGGCTCTGTATCTCTTCCCACAGTCCACACATTTCCATGGTTTCTCCATGGTGCAGGTGTCCTTACCGTTAGAATCCTGAACCCCACACTGGATGGTTGTTTTATTAAATACTTTTTATTTATTAATCATCTGTTGAAGAAAATATTAATTTGTTTTGAAAAATCATTTTATAGCATTTGTGAAAATGCCCATTAAAATAGCAATTCTCCCAAAGTATTTCATAGAATCCCTACAGTGCTGAAGGAGGTTATTCGGCCCATCGAGTCTGCACCAACAACAATCCCACCTAAGCCGTCTTCCCATAACCCCACATATGTAACCTGCTAATCCCTCGAACCTGCTCATCCCAGGACACTAAGGGGCAATTTAGCATAGCCAATGCACCTAACTGGCATATCTTTGGACGATGGGAGGAAACCGGAGCATCTGGAGAAAACCCACGCAGACATGGGGAGAACGGGCAGACTCCACACGGACAGTGACCCAAGTTGGGAATCGAACCCAGGTCCCTGGAGCTGTGAGGCAGCAGTGCTAACCACTGTGCTGCCGTCATTGCTGATGAGAATTTTAATTCACTGACTTGGGAATTAATTCTTGGGAATAGTCATTCTGAAAATGACCATTAAAATGTGTTTTAATTTACCACATAATGCCAGATTTCAGTTTGCATTTCAAAATTGAATGGAGAATGTCTGGGAGCAAATGGTAAAATGAGGTTTGAGACACCAGCTGCAATTATTTTCTGTGACTGATGATACCTTTGTGCCTGTGCAGGAGGTAATTCCCCTGGTGCTGTGGCACAAATAAAATGGAGCCTTTCCTCGGAACAGGCCCATGTTAATGGTCACCGCGGTGTTTCATTGGTGAGCAGAGCACATGTGACTATTGTGGTAACAACAGAGTCAGTGGGGCTGCACGTTCCCTGACTTGGAAGGAAAATAATTGACTCCTTGATTGTACTCTCAATCTGCACATGGTCTGGAGGACTGAATCCAGCTGGAGGGAGAGGGAGCTGAGCTCAGAGTGGAGATGGGGCAATGAGTTTGATTTCAGCTCAGGGACAAGAGAGAGTGTGTGGGATGGGGATTACAGCTCAAGATAAATGAGATGGAGAAATGTTTCGTGGAAACTGAAATTGTCAGTTCTGAAGCAGTTTTTTAAAACTCTTTTTGCAGGAAACTTGATGAGGAGGATTTACAGACAGGAAACTTAAACTAAATTTCAGGTCAAGTTCTGACAGAGCCATTTGATTCATCATGACCTGAATATGATTGCTTTTGACAGTGGAGGGAAAAATCATTCCCTGTTTTGTCAGTGGAAGAAAATTTCAAAATTCAATGTGACAGATAAAGAACTGAGACACACACACACACACCCAAGTGAGAGTGCTCCAGTGAACTGACTGTGGATAGAGTTTTAACCAGTTACACAGCCTGAAAAACATCACACCATTCACAGTGGGGAGAAACCATACACATGGTGTGTATGTGGATGAGGCTTCAACTAATCATCCAACCTGGAGAGACAGAAGGACAACAGCACCGTGGACAAACCGTGGAAATGTGAGGATTGTGGTAAAGGATTCAATTATCCATCCCGGTTGGAAACCCATCGACACAGTCACATTGGGGCTGGGAAAATGAAGAAACCATGGAAATGTGATGATTGTGGTAAAGGATTCAATTATCCATACTTGCTGGAAAACCATAGACACAGTCACACTGGAGAGCGGCCATTCATCTGTTCTGTGTGTGGGAAAGGATTCACTACCTCATCCCACCTGCTGTTACACCAGCGAACTCACACTGAGGAGAGGCCATTCAGCTGCTCCACCTGTGGAAAGCGGTTCTCATGTTCATCCAACCTCAGTGCACATCAGCGAGTTCACACTGGGGAGAGATCGTTCACCTGCTCCTTGTGTGGGAAGGATTTTGCTGGGCCATCTGGTCTTTGGTCACACCAGCGAATTCACACAGGAGAGAAGCCATTCACCTGTTCTGTGTGTGGTAAGAGATTCACTCTGTCATCTAACCTGCTGTCACACCAGCGAGTTCACACAGAGGAGAGACCGTTCAGCTGCACTTCCTGTGGAAAGAGGTTCAGGTCTTCATCCAACCTCAGTGCACACAGGCGAGTTCACACTGGGGAAAGGCCGTTTACCTGTTCCACGTGTGGGAGGGAATTCACCAATTCATCTGGCCTCCTGTCACATCAGCGAATTCACACGGAGGAGAAGCCATTTATTTGCACATACTGTGGAAAGAGTTTCAGGCAGTTATCAATCCTCACTGCTCATCAACGCACTCACACAGGGGAGAGACCATTCACTTGCTCCATGTGTGGGAAGGGATTCACTCAGTCTGGCAGCCTGCATTTACATGAGCTCACCCACACTGGGGAGAGGCCATTCACCTGCTCTGTGTGTGGGAAGGGATACACTCGGTCATCCCACTTGCTGACACATCTGCAAGTTCACAATTGCCTCCAGGAGTTGGATTTTGCAGTTACTGCAGCTGTTAATCACATCCAGGATTGATAGTCTGACAATATTTGGTTTGTTTCTGCTGACATTAACGATCCCTACAACTGGCTGAAGTTTAATATTCTGAAATGTCACTGATTTTCAGGGCTGCTGTGTCCCTTTTTAAAAGCACCATCTGTGATTTTTTTTAAATTCAGGAACTCTCAACAGGAACTTGTTTCTCATAAGTTTATGAACTTTTCCTGCAATCTTAAATTGATGTTTGGTGCAAACTGTACAATTCAGTGTCTGAAAGGTTCCACTGCTTAAGATTTCCAATTAGAAAATGCTGACAATTCTTACTGACTTGCACATTATTCACAGTGACACTTCCCCGATCACATTTAATTATCAAGGAACATAAAACAATGCACAGATACTTGTTAGAACTGAACTTGAATATTGCTGAAAAGAGAGACCTGTTGCTGAATCTCTTCATCATGCACTCATCAGGACAAACAGAAGAATGCCAAATTTCAAATGATCACAATTGGTGGACTCTCATTGACTTGAAGCATCACCATGGAGAAATCAATAGAAGACTGTAGGTTTCTCAAGCTTCTGGGAAATTCAAAAAAGGTGCAAGACTTGAAAATTCTCCTTTTGTTTGCAGGGAAAGGATCGCTGCATATAAATGTAAGTTGCTTCTCACAACTACAACTGAGCCGTATTATGAACTCGACTGATTATCTTCAGTTGATTATGAGTGTAGCTATTGACACACTCAGGATTGTTCAGCAAGTGCTGCCCAATCTGTATTCACAGTAAACATTGTATTTTTGGTTTGGTGAGTGTTTCCTGCTGAAAAAATCACTACCTATTCTGACAGAATCAAACAGCATGTTCCTTGATTTATCAGCCACTCACTGGGATGTACAGCCCAGTACCCGGCACTGCACTGGCAAAGATATTCATACCCAGCCTTGCTCATTTGTGTGGGAGGCTGAATGCCTTTTTGGTGCTGGCAGCTAATTAGTGGAAAGTATCACTCGTGTAACCACGACATAGTCGCAGAACGAAACAGATTAGTGTTCCCTCTGTATTGTGCAGCCTTGTGATTGTGCTAAAGGCCATCACTTTCAGATCTGAAAAGTGCCTGGGTCAAGGTCAAATTACCCTCTCTCAAATCTGAAGCAACAGGTGAAGCAAATCATTTCACACTGAAACACATCTTCAACGTTGCGGTAGTTTGTTCAGTTACACACTTGGTGGTCACGTGACTCTGGTTGTAGCATTCCTGAGCCTCATTGGAGGGATTCCTCACATGAGCCGAGTTTGAGGAGAGTATCTCTGGCCTCCAGTGATGCAGCCGCTGAATCTATTCCTGGAAAAACCACATTTGGAATATTGTGATAATGCTGTCTGAATCCATCAGGACAATTTTGTATTCAAGTGGGGGGGTGGATAATGTTCACTGTTCTTTATTTGGTTCTGGGGGATAATGTTCACTGCTTTATATTCGGATCTGGGAGATAATGTTCACTGTTTTATATTCGGGTCTTGGGGGGGGGGTAATGTTCATTGTTTTATATTTGGGTCTGGGGGATAATGTTCACTGTTTTATATTCGGTTTGGGGGATAATGTTCACTGTTTTATATTCAGGTCTGGGGGGAGAATGTTCACTGTTTTATATTCGGGTCTGGGAGATAATGTTCACTGCTTTATATTCGGGTCTGGGGGGGTTAATGTTCACTGTTTTATATTCGGGTCTGGGGGGGATAATGTTCACTTTTATATTCGGGTCTGGGGGGGATAATGTTCACTGTTTTATATTCGGGTCTGGGGGATAATGTTCGCTGTTTTATATTCGGGTCTGGGAGATAATGTTCACTGTTTTATATTCGGGTCTGGGGGATAATGTTCACTGTTTTATATTCGGGTCTGGGGGGGATAATGTTCATTGTTTTATATTCGGGTCTGGGGGATAATGTTCACTGTTTTATATTCGGGTCTGGGAGATAATGTTCACTGTTTTATATTCGGGTCTGGGGGATAATGTTCACTGTTTTATATTCGGGTCTGGGGGGGATAATGTTCACTGTTTTATATTCGGGTCTGGGAGATAATGTTCACTGTTTTATATTCAGGTCTGGGGGATAATGTTCACTGTTTTATATTTGGGTCTGGGGGGGATAATGTTCACTGTCTGGGGTTTGTTCGCTCGGGTTGATTCTGCTGACGGTGCATTCTCGGTTGTCAGAGCTCTCATTAAAAGCCCTAATTTCCAATCAGTGACTCAGTTGTCTCTGATGGGATGGGGAATCAGAGTGGGGGTAATGTGCTCATGAACAGCGATGGGTTGGAATGAGTATAAAATAAACCCGGACTGCACCAGGTAATTGTGAGAACATTAAAACCATCACAAAAAATCATAGCACCATGTTGGAAAACAGAATACTTTGGCTCAATCTTTGATCAATTTTGTTTGATTCAATATTTTGAGTGGCTTGTTGGATTGCTGGTTATTTTCTAACGGCAGCTCAACACCATCATTTTGACCATAACTCGGCCCTGGTGACTGCTGCATTTTTCCAGCACCTTCTGTTTTAATTTTAAGTGGAACCTTAATATCTGCTTAGTACACAGGCCAGTTTATCTTTCCAGGGGTGAGTGTGTCTGAGAGGTATGCAACTGGAAAACATTTTCCATTCATCTCCTATCTTGCTGCAGTATATAGATATTGTTCTCACTCTGCCAGCAGGGCTGTGGGATTAATTGGATAGATCTTAAAGACAGCCCGACTGGGCAGGATGAGCCAAATGGTTTCCATCTGTGATGTATCATTCCATAAAACATTCAGCATCAGGAGAAAGAAAATGAAAGAAACCAATCTCTGTGGGATTTACCCAACCTGTGTGAGCACCTTCAGGGGAGCAGAGAGAGCCCTTCCATACCCTTGACTTTCTTGTGGATCAAAACCTCAGCTTTGAATATATTCAATGACCTGCCTCCAATCCTCACTGGTGAAGACAGAGTTCCAAAGATCAACAACCCGCTGAGAGAAAAGATCTCTCTTCATCTTCATCTTAAACCAGTGGGAAAAGTTTTTAAAACTCGGGGTATTCCCACAGGAGAGCACTGGTTTAAATCAATTTTAGAAGTAGAGAATGGCAGCGCACAAATTCCGAGGAATGCATTTTTAAAAATTAATTGATCTTCATTGAACAAGATAATTTCGTACTATCGTCTTTGACAATGACGCCGTTAATTCCCAGGTGCCCTTGCGGGTGTGAAAGTGTCCTCTTCATTCCACAGGAGCCTATTGCGCAGGCGCAGTGCTATGTCTCGCGCGTGCGCAGTGTCACTTTGCCCGGAGTCCTGCGAGTGCGGGAGACGCTTTTATCCCCAAGTGAGTCGGTGGGGCTGCGGGAGAAATGGAACCGGGAGTCGGGGGAGAGAGGGAGTGAGCTATGGCTTCACAAACATCCGCTGTAGGCCGCACGGCCCGAATAAGATCCTGCAGGTCTCGGGTTTACAGCTCCCAGGCGTTTATCCCGGGAACAGGCCCCGGTTATCGGCCGCCATCTTGTTTCAGCGGGGAAGGAGAGCGCATGCGCTGCTGTCGGTTATGGGTCACAATGGGCGTGGTTTCAGGGGCTGGTTCAGAACCTCGATCTTCAGAGGGACAATAGGTAGCAGGGCGCATGCGCAGCTATCCAAGAACAGGAGCCAGTCATTCGGACCATCGAGCCTGCTGCATCATTCAATAAGATCATGTCTACTTTGCTATCCCCAGCCCTTCCATACCCTTGACTTTCTTGTGGATCAAAACCTCAGCTTTGAATATATTCAATGACCTGCCTCCAATCCTCACTGGTGAAGACAGAGTTCCAAAGATCAACAACCCGCTGAGAGAAAAGATCTCTCTTCATCTTCATCTTAAATTTGAGATCCTTTATTTTTACTTGATTTCCACACCAGAGGAAACATCCTCTCAGCATCTACCTTGTCAAGCACCTTATATCATATGAATCATAGAATCCCTACAGTGCAGAAGCAGGCCATTCGGCCCATCGAGTCTGTACCGATCGCAATCCCACCCAGGCCCCATCCCCACAACCCCATGCATTTGACACTAGGGTCAATTTAGCATGGCCAATCCACTTGACCCACACATCTTTGAACTGTGGGATGAAACCGGAGCACCTGGACGAAACCCACACAGACATGGACAGAAAATGTGCAAACTCCACACAGACAGTGACCCAAGGCTGGAATTGAACCTGGGACCCTGGCACTGTGAGGCAGCAGTACTAACCACCATGCCGCCCTTAAATTCCCAGATGTTTCAATAACTTCTCAGTCTTTTAAACTCCAATGAGTACAGGCCCCAGCTGCTCAACCTGAAAGATAAAACTCCTCATTTCAGGAATCAACCAACTGGATCTTCCCTGAACTGCCTCCACTGCAATTTTGTCCCAGCTAAAGTAATTCTGTGCCAGGTTAAAGGAGGAGAGAATGTTTTGAATTTCTGTTCTGGACAGATGTTGATGGATTTTGGAAACTCCTTTTACAGGGGGTTAGAAGGGGAGGATTTACTCGCAGCAAACTCAGACCAAAAGAAATGTTTGACTGTCTTGAATTTCTAACCTTGAATTACACCGATAACTTTCCTCATTTACAGGGACACGATTTGAAGATTGCAACATTTTTCCCGGACACCAATCTCTCTGAGATCTTTTCAGCTGCAGCAGATTTTAAAATTGAAAACAGTGAAATTGTCTTGAGGTGAGTGTTAGTGAGCATTAATTTAAATTTAGAGCATGCTCTGATTCCATGGATTCGGGCTATTATGACGCCTTCACCATGGATGGGGAGGCAATGGTGCAGTGATAGTGTTATTGGATTAGTAATACAGGGATCCAGGCAATACACTGTGAACCCTGGGTTCGAATCCCACAACGGCAGATGTTGAAATTTGAATTCAGTACAAATCTAGAACTAGAAGTCCATTGATGACAATTGTCGTAAAAATCCATCCAATTTAATAATGTCCTTTTAAAGAAGGAAATTACCACTTCCCCCAGCAATGCAAGCCACTCAGTTCAAGGGCAATGAGTTGTAGGCAATAGATGCTGATGCAGCCAACACATAGAGTCATAGAGCAATACAGCACGGAAACAGGCCCTTCGGCCCAACTGATCCATGCCAACCATGGTGCCCTCCCAGCTAGTCCCAATTGCCCATGTTTGGCTCATATCCCTCTAATCCTTTCCAATTCATGTACTTATCCAAATGCTTTTTAAATGTTTAAACCTGCTGTTTAAACCTGCCTCAACCACTTTCTCTGGCAGCTCATTCCATGTACACACCACCCTCTGCATGAAGAAGTTGCCCCTCAGGTCTCTTTTAATCTTTCCCCTCTCATCTTAAACCTATGCCCTCCAGTTTTCAATTCCCCTACCCTGGCAAAAAGACTATGTGGGTTCATCCTACCAATGCCCCCCATGATTTAATACACCTCAATATAGTCACCCCACATTCTCCTACATTCGAAGGAATAAAGCCCTTGCCTGTCCAACCTCTCGTGATCACTTAGGCCCATTAGTCCCAGCAACATCCTCATAAATCTTCTTTGCACTTTTTCCAGTTTATCAATGTCTTTCCTATAACAGGGTTACAAAAACTGTACACAATACTCCAAGTGCAGCCTCACCAACGAATAATACAGCTATAACAGAATGTCCCAACTCCTATACTCAGTGCCCTGACTGATGAAGGCCAGTGTGCTAAATGCCTTCTTCACCACTCTGTCTACCTGTGACATCACTTTCAACGAACTATGTACTTGTGCTCCTGGGTCCCTCTGTACTCCTGGGTTCCTCTGTTCCTCAACACTCCCCAGGGCCTTACCATTTACTGTATAAGTCCTACCCTGGTTTGACTTTCCAAAATGCAACACTCACACTCAAGACCATAAGACATAGGAGCAGAATTAGGCCAATTGGCCCATCGAGTCTGCTCCACCATTCAATCATGGCTGATATTTTTCTCATCACCATTCTTCTGCCTTTTTCCCATCACCCCTGATCCTCTTATTAATCAAGAACCTATATATCTCTGTTTTAAAGACACTCAATGACCTGGCCTCCACAGCCTTCTGCGGCAAAAAGTTCCACAAATTCACCACTCTCTGGCCGAAGAAATTCCTCCTTATCTCTGTTTTAAAGGATTGTCCCTTTAGCCTGAGGTTGTGCCTCTGTACTCTGTATTATCTGTACTAAAATCCATTTGCCAATCATCGACCCACTTCCCTAACCGATCAACTGATCAAGATCCCCCTATAATTTTTGATAACCTTCTTCGCTATCAGCGATACCTCCTAATTTAGTATCATCTGCAAACTTGCTAACCATGCCTTGTACATCCATGAATGAATATTTTAACGGCCATCCATTTCTCTGTTTCACCTCTGCCCTCCCTGATCAGCTCTCTGACATTGTCTACCTTCCTCTGCCTCTAATAATGGGTGTATTTTAACGATTATTTTGGCAAGCTATGTCTTGATGTTTTTACCACTTCACAACTCTATTCACTGCTGATTTACCAGCTTAGTCTTACAATGTTCAGGAATTGTTTCTCTTCCACTGGAGATCATTTCCCTTCCACTTCTGAGCTTATATTGACCAACAAAATCAGATACATTTTTATTCCCTGTAATTCATTCTGCCCACCCTGAAACGTTAATCTTCTTTCTGTCTAAAAGGATGGTCTCTTTCCAAATGTTCACAATTAAAGGGCAGGAGATGGCTGACATTTAAGGGGACAGAAGGTTAATATAGGACAGAGATATGTCTAGTGTTATTATATGGTACCCAGATTAAATATATTATTTATGTTTCTGTAATAAAATACATTTATTATTATTTCTTGCATTGTAATATAATGCTGCAGCGATGTTATACATTTCGAGCCATAACGTCATTACAGCACAGAAGGAATCCATTTGGTAACTCGAGTCCATGCTGACTCTCTGTATAACATTCCAGTCCCATTCCCACTCTATATCCCCATTCTCCTGAAAGTTTATTTCCTTGAAGTGCCCATCCACTTTCATTTTTAAATAGAATCCTGTTCTGAATTTCTATCCTGCACTGACACTGATGATATGTGTAAACTCATTTTACAGGATATTGAAAGAGGAATCACAGGCCGAAATCTCAAATGTCACATCAGATCTGACAGAGTCATATCCCTTGGGAGCTGAATATCATCGGACTTTGAATCTAGAAGGAGAAATGATTGTCCAGTCTGTTGATTTGAAAAGATTTCAAACATCAGTGTGACTGGAAAAGCACCAACACACTGCCACACTCGAGTGAGTGTGTTCCAGCGCACAAACTAAAGAGCTTTAACCAGTTACACAGCCTGAATAAATATCACATCATTCACAGCAGGGAGTGACTGTACCCTTGTTCTGTGTGTGGATGAGGCTTCAACTGATTGTCCACCCAAGACAGAGGCAAGGATACCTGCACCATGGAGAAACCATGGAAATGTGCGGACTGTGGGAAGAGATACAGAGTCCCATCAGAGCTGGAAGCTCATCGGCGCAGCCACACTGGGGAGAGACCATTCACGTGTTCTCAGTGTGGGGAGGGATTCACTCATTTATCCAGCCTGCGCAAACACCAGCGAGTTCACACTGGGGAGAGACCGTTCACCTGCTCTCAGTGTGAGAAGGGATTCACTCGGTCATCCCACCTGCAGACACACCAGCGAGTTCACACTGGGGAGAGGCCATTCACCTGCTCTCAATGTGGGAAGGGATTCACTCGGTCATCCCACCTGCAGACACACCAGCGAGTTCACACTGGGGAGAGGCCATTCACCTGCTCTCAATGTGGGAAGGGATTCACTCGGACATCCCACCTGCAGACACACCAGCGAGTTCACACTGGAGAGAGGCCGTTCACCTGTTCTCAGTGTGGGGAGAGATTCACTCAGTCATCTGCCCTGCGGAGACACCAGCGAGTTCACACTGGGGAGAGGCCATTCACCTGCTCTGAGTGTGGGGAGGGATTCACTCGGACATCCCACCTGTTGAGACACCAGCGAGTTCACGAGTGATTCCAGGGGTTGGATTCTGCTGTTATTGTTTCTGCTCTCAATTACATCCAGGACTGCATTTTGTTCATTCTCACAGTTGGTCAATGGGGAGGGTCGGAGGGTTTCTTTCTGCTGGACTGGCCGGTCTCACAACTGCCTCCAGTGGGCTGATGCTCTTTGAGTCTTGTTGCGAATACCCGGTTTTAAATTTCACACGGATCACAGAGTGACAGGGTGTGAGGAAGTTAAGAGTCACTATTTCTGTTTGAAACCCCCTCAAACGCCCATCCCATTTCCTTTGTAATTGTTTATTGTCTCCACTTCCTCCACCCTCGTAGGCAGCGAGTTCCAGGTCATTACCATTCGCTGCATCAAAATATTCTTCCTCACATCCCCCCTTCCTCTCTGACCCAAAACCATAAATCTGTGTCCCCCCTCGTCCTTGTCCCGTCAGCTAATGGGAACAGCTTTTCTTTGTCCACCTTATCTAAACCTGTCAGAATCTTGTCCACCTCTATCAAATCTCACCTCAACCTCCTTTGCTCCAAGAGGAACAACCTCAGCCTGGCATTTGCAATAAAGTACAAACTAACAGAATATGTTAATCCCTGAAATCAAATGGGAATGTTTAATTTCTGTTTTAAAGATATTGTGAATATATTGTCCTGGACAATAAAGGAATTGGAATAACTCACCTTGGGTGTGTTGAATGGAATATATCAATCTGGAACCCACCAACAGTTAGTGAAAGTCTGGAATGTGTAGCTGGAAATCCCTCCCTAACAGCACTGTGGGTGTACCTACACCTCAGGCATTGTAGCAGTTCAAGAAGGCAGTGTTGGCGCTGATCGTGGCCAAGGCAGCTACATACAGCCACATATTCTGTTATAATTGAAGGACTGCAGATTGAATGTGAGGCATTATGGGACTGGACTATCTTGACCACATTCCTGTGACTGCTCAGTTTCTGCAATCATGGACCATTAAAGCTGCTCAGCAGGGCCCTGACAGAGGACCTGGTGAGAATATTTACTCAGAATGAGCTCGAATTAAACTGGGGCGGCACGGTGGTACAGTGGTTAGCACTGCTGCCTCAAAGCGCCAGGGACTCGGGTTTGATTCCCAGCTTGGATCACTGTCTGTGTAGAGTTTGCACATTCTCCACGTGTCTGTGTAGGTTTCCTCCGGGTGCTCCGGTTTCCTCGCACAGTACAAAGATGTGTGGGTTAGGTGGATTGGCCATGCTAAATTGCCCCTTTGTGTCAGGGGGACTAGCTAGCGTAAATGAATGGGGTTATGGGGACAGTGTCGGTGGGATTGTGGTTGGTGCAGACTTGATGGGCCGAATGGCCTCCTTCTGCACTGGAGAGATTCTATGAGATTATTGCAGGACCGGCTGGTGTTCAGCGGCTGAGGAACCTGGAATCTGTAAAAATGGGGTCTGACTAATCAACAAACGGGGGTAGGTAGCTGACTAAGAAGTTAAGAAGTGTTCTCAGGCATGTTTAAATTATTTTATCATAAATTTGTGATAAGAACTGTGAGGGACTTGTGACCTGATAGTTGGTGAAGTGACGGTATACTCCAAGTAGCACTGGACTGAAAAGCAGATCTCTGAGAGTAGATTCTAATGGTTATAATCCTACCCAAGCATGGCCAGTGAAAAATCAGAGTGGGGACCGGACAGGTCTCTTACCTGCCATTTGGAAACTAAGAACAAGAAACTTATCGATTAAAATTATGAGAGAATAGAGGCAACCTTTCGAGTCTGGATGACACTTCATAAAAGCTCTTATAAAGGGTCATCCAGATTCGAAACATTGGCTCTATTCTCTCTCCACAGATGCTGTTAGACCTGCTGAGATTTTCCAGCATTTTCTGTTTTTGTTTCAGATTCCAGCATCCGCAGTATTTTACTTTTTTGATAAAATGATTAGTTCTGATTGGAATCCCCACAACTCTACCGCAAAACAGAGGGAGTGGTGGCAAAGGGAGAAAAAGGATCAGGATGATAAAGTCTGGGTTCTGATTCTCCGAGCCCATGTTGAATGAACAAAATGAGTGAATCAGTTTATAAAGAACAGAAGTTACCCATCCCTAACAAAAACTGATCAAATTAAATAGGTTGAGGAATATAACAAAAAAATTAATAGATGAAGTTTAAAACCATTTGTTTTGTTTTAATCTTGTGTAAAGTGATGTAATTGTGTGCCAAGTTTTTGCTGCTCACTCCCCATCCCTTTAGGTTCTGTAGAAAAGTTAACCCTTTCAGCAGACAGTTCATTTGTTTTTAAATCACTTGAAAACTCGTGTCTATTTTAGTTCATAATTGAAGATTTATGGGAATTGGCTAAGATGGGCTTTTTACATGTTTTAAGTATAAAAAAGTGGTCTTGAGAAGGCAATTTGGTAGAGAGAGGTGGAGGGAGAGATGTTTACAGAGAGGTGTGGAGAGCTGTTGGTTTTACAAGTTATCCATGTTTTTGGAGCAGTCACTTCATGTCCTGGTCTGAGAGGGATGGAGAGAAGTCTGTTCAATTGTTAAAGTTAAACTTTCTCTATTAACTGTTAATCAACACTCTGTTTTTTATCTTTCTGACTTGTTACATTTTTAATGATTAATAAACTTTCTGAATTCACCATTTAAAGTATTCTTTCTTGCCATATGGTTAAGTCACTGGAACCTGGTGTGATTTACGATTAGGGAGGTTATTGTAAACAAGAGAACCTCATAAATCTTAGTTCAAATAAATCAAAGTTCTGACAAATGGAATGTTATCCTTTATTATTCCGGACAAATGTGAGGTAATGCATTTTGGAAGGTCTAATACAGATAGGAAATATACAGTAAATGACAGAACCCTTAAGGGTATTGATAGGCAAAGGGATCTGGGTGTACAGGTACACAGGTCACTGAAAGTGGCAATGCAGATGGAGAAGGTAGTCAAGGAGGCATACGGCATGCTTGCCTTCATCGGCCGGGGTATTGAGTTTAAAAATTGGCAAGTCAGGTTGCAGCTTTATAGAAGCTTAGTTAGGCCGCACTTGGAATATAGTGTTCAATTCTGGTTGCCACACTACCAGAAGGATGTGGAGGCTTTGGAGAGGGTGCAGAAAAGATTTACCAGGATGTTGTCTGGTATGGAGCGCATTAGCTATGAGGAGAGGTTGGAGAAACTTAGTTTGTTCTCACTGGAGTGACAGAGGTTGAGGGGGGACCTGATAGAAGTCTACAAGATTGAGAGGCATGGACGGAGTGGATAGTCAGAAGCTTTTTCCCAGGGTGGAAGGTTTAAAGGAGATGTTCGAGGCAGATTTTTTACAGAATAGCGGGTGTTTGGAACTCGTTGGCAGGGGAGGTAATGGAAGCGGATACAGTAGTGACTTTTAAGGAGCGTCTTGACAAATACATGAATAGGATGGGAATATATATGGTCCCCGGAAGGGTAGGAGGTTTTAGTTAAGTTGGGCAGCATGGTCGGTGCAGACTTGGAGGGCTGAAGGGCAGAATTTTGCCTTTATACTAATTCTTGTTGGATAAGGACATCAAAAGTATCGGGTATAACACGAGAACGCAACACAAACAGATCAGCCATGATCTAAATAAACGGTGGAGCCGACTCAAAGGGCCAAATGGCCGACTTCTGCTCCGATGTCGAATGTTGGTCACAAATTCCTGAGAATTGTGAAACAAGACTGGAAGATTCGCCTTGCTTGTGTTAGTGGGAAAATGTCCAGGAGAACCGTCTCTGTGAAGGACAGTTCTGGGATTAAAGGTTGCCAGACTGGAAAAGGAGGAGTAAAGAATCACTTTGGGCTGGTTTTTGGAGAAAGTATGTCAACATTCCAAGGCAGAGTAAAATATATCCATTGAGTGGATATTTAATGGTGTTAAGAGTAAAAGGGCAAAGTTTAATTGTACAGTTTAAGGGCGATGTTCCCTATAAAAAAGTGTTTAGTCATTGTTGCCTCCAGTTTGTTGGAGTAAACATCAGAAAACTTGAAGTTTTGTCATGTGAATCTTTAATTTGTTTACCGAACAGTTCATTTAAAGCCACACGTTTCGACTTCCCATTTGAGCCTGGGGCACCTTTCTGTCTCTCTATTGCTCGTGTTAATGACAGCCAGGCGACGGAGCTGAGGGCTGAATTTAGCCAAGAATAATGGGGCCTGCGCCCCAGTCAGGACACTGCCATGGGCGTCGCACTAATAGAGAGACAGGAAGCTGCTGGAGGACTGAGTGGGAAATGGGCCTCCAACCAATTGTTATATCAGTCATTCAGAACTAAAGAGAAACCTGTCTCTTTAAATACATATACAGGGAAGAGGCTGCACTGAAATCTGTTCCTTTTAACCTGCACAAAAGCAGGAGGCTGAGATTGACGGGCTGCAGGAGTCCATTCAGCCCGTCATGTCCCTGCTATCTCTTTGCAAGAACTCTCTGATTCATCCAACTGCTCTGTTCTTTCCCCACAGCCCTGCAAATTCTTCCCTTTCAAGTCTTTACCCTTTGGGAATATACTATTGAATCTTTCAAGCAGATCTGAACAACTCGCTGTGTCAAAAAATAAAATCCCATCTCCCCCTCTGGCTCCTTTGCCAATTACCTTAGAGGGACTCACTTTCTGTTAAAGAGCCTGCCAACCCCTCTCACCCACTTTCCCTAAAGTGCATCAATCTCATCAGGAAAAGTCCAGCAAAATCAAATATTTTTACTGATAAAAGTTTATTAATGAAACAGAACATGGTTAAAACAAACAGAAAATGACTTGAGGATCAAAGACAACCAGAGTAAAAGGATGTTCACAACGTTCTGGACCCAAATGGTTTATCTTTAATTCATATGTAGCCTGTTCCCTGCCCTCTTTGTGGTAAAGGCAGAATTCTCTGGATAGTAAATTTAAAAAGAAGTTTATTGAATGAAAAAGGTTTACTGAATACGGTGGTACAGTGGTTACTGCTGCCTCACAGTGCCAGGGACCCGGGTTCAATTCCCGGCTTGGGTCACTGTCTGTGCGGAGTCTGCACATTCTCCCCATGTCTGCATGGGTTTCCTCCCCGTCCTCCGGTTTCCTCCCACAGCCCAATGATGTGAAGGTTAGGTGGATTGGCCATGCTAAATTCTCATTCAGTGTACCTGAACAGGCGCCAGAGTGTGGCAACTAGGGGAATTTCACAGTAGCTTCATTGCAGCGTGAATGTAAGCTGACTTGTGACTAATAAATAAACTTTAAGACATTGACTTTTACAGCTTCATGCGGGTGATCAGTCTGTAGAAGAGTAACCCTCTCTGGCTCCTTCTTTGACAGTAATTTCCTTGGAACTCAGCCTTGGGAGGCTTCAGAATTTGGTTCACAAGGAAAACCTTCAGAACCTCTACTTTTATCCCCAAAGTGACCGTTACTGGTGGCACGGTAGCACAGTGGTTAGCACTGCTGCTTCACAGCTCCAGGGTCCCGGGTTCGATTCCCGGCTCGGGTCACTGTCTGTGTGGAGTTTGCACATTCTCCTCATGTCTGCGTGGGTTTCCTCCGGGTGCTCCGGTTTCCTCCCACAGTCCAAAGATGTGCGGGTTAGGTTGATTGGCCAGGTTAAAAATTGCCCCTTAGAGTCCTGGGATGCGTAGGTTAGAGGGATTAGTGGGTAAAATATGTGGGGTGGGATTGTGGTCGGTGCAGACTCGATGGGCCGAATGGCCTCCTTCTGCACTGTCGGGTTTCTATGATTACCACACGTCAGAGTTGGGCCTGTTGTAACATGACAATTGGTCAATTTGGTCTCCAGATTAATTGAATTGGATCCGCAATTACTGACACCACTTTCTCTTATTATCTTAGACAGGAATACAAGAGAACTGGTTCATACTATCCCTTTATCTGATTCTATACAATACCCTTATTCACACAGTTTCAAATGTTGAGGCTAATCAGAGCTTGAAGATCTCTCTCGCCAGTACACTATGCCAGCTGCGGCACAGTGGTTAGCATTGCTGCCTCACAGCGCCAGGGATCGATTCTCGGCTTGGGTCACTGTCCATGTGGTGTCTGCATGTTCTCCCCGTGTCTGCCTGGGTTTCCTCCAGCTGCTCCTGTTTCCTTCCCCAGTCTGAAAGACGGGCTGGTTCAGTGCATTGGCCATGCTACATTCTCCCTCAGAGTAACCCGAACAGGCACCAGAGTGTGGTGACTAGGGGATTTTCACAGTCACTTCATTGCAGTGTTAATGTGAGCCTACTTGTGACACAAATAAATAAACTTTAAAAATGTATCTTCATTGCACATTCGTTACATACACAACAATTAAGATTTTACATTTTAAAAGCAAATAAAAACTCAGTCTTTTACTATAACGACTGATTCATTAATTGTAACTCAATTCAGGGTCACTGCTTATTCAATCACCATGATGCCCCCTCCGTGGCCAATTCCTGAACGCCCCCCCGTGCACATCCACCCTCCTTGGCAGAGATTCACCCCCCGCCGTCCCCCCCGATCACCCTCCCCCCCCATACAAAGCTCCCCCCTTGGCATCCACCCTCCTTGCATAAGCCTCCAGTCATTATAAATACCCCTCCACTAAGCCCCACCCCCACCCATCCCCTTGGCACTGCCCATGGTACATTTATGGTACTCAACTGGGCACTGCCAGGGTGCCAGGAGGGTACTGAATGTGGCACTGCCCCATGGGCACTGCCCCTGACCACCATGGTGGCTTCAATGGCCTCCGATCCCACCCCCCCCCCACACCCCCAGTGTGGCCCAAGCACCTGGTCCCCGCTGGTGAAGACCAGTAGTGATTCTCGCCGATGTGACGTCTCGCCAGTGAGGGGGGGAAGCAGCCATGCTGAACCCACCAATCACATTGTAATGTAGGCAACTCTGTGCAAATAACCTTCACTCACTTTCTGGGAATGAAGCCGGCAAAACACGGGCCGGGAAGATAGCAATCCTTTAGTCTCGCACGCTATCCTCCTGGCTCACCGGTCTAATCGAGCGGCGAGTCAAGCCGGTAAGATCGCCCCCTGTATCTTTCTTTCACACTCAGACTGAACAATCAGCCTTATTCTTGAGGCAGATTTCACAGAATATAATGTCCTCTCGCTGATCAAAATGAAAGAAGAAATTCTTAGTTTAAACAATTCCTGCTCGCTACACAGATTCCACAAGCATTGAGGTGAATACAGTGTGGTCACAACAAAATGACAACAATACAGTTCAGTAACAACAAACTTTTTTAAACTTCATCTTTTTTTAATTATATTCCTCAACCTAATTATTTTAATTTGATCAGTTTTTGTTAGGGATGGGTAACTTCTGTTCTTTATAAACTGATTCACTCATTTTGTTAATTCTGCATGGGCTCGGAGAATCAGAACCCAGACTTTATCATCCTTATCCTTTTTCTCCTTCTGCCACCACTCCCTCTGTTTTGCGAGAGGGTCGTGGGGATTCCAATCAGACTGAATCATTTTATCATAAAAGTAAAATACTGCGGATACTGGAATCTGAATAAAAACAGAAAATGATGGAAAGTCTCAACAGGTCTGACAGCATCTGTGGAGAGAGAATAGAGCCAATGTTTCAAGACTGGATGACCCTTCATAAGAGATCTTCTGAAGTGTAATCCAGACTCAATGTTGGCTCTATTCTCTTCTCATTGTATCGATATGTTTCTTGTTCTTAGTTTCCAAATGGCAGGTAAGCTCTGGTTTTTCACTGGCCATGCTCGGGTAGGATTATAACTATTAGAAGCTATGCTCAGAGGTCCACTTTTCAATCCAGTGCTACTTGGAGTATACCGTCACTTCACCGATTATCGGGTCACAAATTTATGATAAAATAATTTAAATAATGCCTGAGAATGCTTCTTCACCAACTACCTATCACCGTGTGTTGATTGGTCAGACCCACTTTTTACAGATTCGGGAATCTCAGCCGCTGAACACCAGCCGATCCTGGAATAAGTTTAATTCTAACTCATTCTGAGTAAATATTCTCACCAGGTCCTCTGGCGGGGCCCTGCTAAGCAGCTTTAATGGTCCGTGATTGCAGAAACTGAGCAGTCACAGGAATGTGGTCAAGATAGTCCAGTCCCACAATGCCTCACATTCAACCTGCTGTCCTTCAATTCTAACAGAATATGTGGCTGTATGTAGCTGCCTCGGACATGGTCAACCCCAACACTGCCTTCTTGAACTGCTACAATGCCTGAGGTGTAAGTACACCCACAGTGCTGTTAGGGAGGGATTTCTCGCTACACATTCCAGACATTCACTGGACTGTAGGTGGATACCAGATTGATATATTCCATTCAACCACACCCAAGGTGAGTTATTCAAATTTCTTTATTGTCCAAGACAATATATTCACAATATCTTTAAAACAGAAATTAAACATTCTCATTTGGTTTCAGGTATTAACATATTCTGTTAGTTTGTTCTTTATTGTCAATGTCAGGCTGGGGTTGTTCCCCTTGGAGCAAAGGAGGTTGAGGGGAGATTTGATAGAGGTGGACAAGTTTCTGACAGGTTTAGATAAGGTGGACAAAGAAAAGCTGTTCCCATTAGCTGATGGGACAAGGATGAGGGGGGTGCAGATTTTGGTTCAGAGATGCAGGGGGGGATGTGAGGAAGAATATTTTGATGCAGCGAATGGTAATGACCTGGAACTCGCTGCCTACGAGGGTGGAGGAAGTGGAGACAATAAACAATTACAAAGGAAATTGGATGAGCATTTGGGGGGCTTTCAAACAGAAATGCTGACTAAATATCTCTTAACTTCCAGCCTGGGCTCGATTCCCGGCTTGGGTCACTTGTGTGTGGAGTTTGCACATTCTCATCGTGTCTGCATGTGTTTCCTCCGGGTGCTCTGGTTTCCTCCCACAGTCCAAAGATGTGCAGGTTAGGTGGATTGGCCATGATAAATTGCCCCTTAGTGTTAGGGGGACCAGCTAAGGTAAATGCATGGGGTTATGGGGATAGGGCCTGGGTGGGATTGTGGTCTGTGCAGTCAATGGGCCAAATGGCCTCCTTCTGCACCGTCGGGATTCTATGATTCCTAACACCCTGTCACTCTGTGACCCGTGTGAAATTTAAAACCAGGTATTCGCAACAAGACTCAGAGGGTATCAGTCCACTGGAGGCAAAGTCATGAGACCGGCCAGTCCAGCAAAAAGAAACCCTCCGACCCTCCCCATTGACCAACTGTGAGAATGAACAAAGCGCAGTCCTGGATGTAATTGAGAGCAGAAACAATAACAGCAGAATCCAACCCCGAATATCACTCATGAACGCGTTGGTGTCTCAGCAGGGCAAATGAAGCTCTGAATCCCTTCCCACACTGAGAGCAGGTAAAGGGCCTCTCCCCAGTGTGAACTCGCTGGTGTGTCCGCAGGTTGGATAACTGAGTGAATCCCTTCCCACACTGCGAGCAGGTTGCGAATACCTGGTTTTAAATTTCACAAGGATCCCAGAGTGACCGGGTGTTAGGATTCATAGAATCCCGACGGTGCAGAAGGAGGCCATTCGGCCCATTGACTCTGCACAGACCACAATCCCACCCAGGCCCTATCCCCATAACCCCATGCATTTACCTTAGCTGGTCCCCCTGACACTAAGGTGCAATTTAGCGTGGCCAATCCACCTAACCTGGTTTCTCCCCGGTGTGAACTCGCTGGTGTCTCTGCAGGATGGATGAGTGACTGAATCCCTTCGCACACACATAGCAGGTGAACAGTCTCTCCCCAGTGTGACTGCGTCGATGAGTTTCCAGATCAGATGGGACTTTGAATCCCTTCCCATAGTCCCCACAGTTTCTCCATGGTGCGGGTGTCCTTGTGACTCTACAAGTTAAACAATCAGTTAAATCTCACACAGAACAGTCTCTCCCGCTGTGAATGCTGTTATATTTTTTCAGGCTGTGTAACTGGTGAAAGCTCTTTCCACACTCAGTGCACTGGAACACTCTCACTCGAGGGTGTGTTTGTGTCTCGGGGTTTTTCCAGCCACACTGATGTTTAAAATCTTTTGAAGCAGAAAGAACATGGAAACATTTCTCCTTCTAGAGTCAAAGGTCGATAATATTCCAGTCTTGATTATATGATATATTATATTATTATGATTATATTATTCAGATTCTATGATTCCGATTTAAAAACAAATGAACTGTCTGCTGAAAGGGTTAACTTTTCTACAGAACCTAAAGGGGTGGGAAGTGAGCAGCAAAAACTTGGCACACAATTACATCACTTTACACAAGTTTAAAACAAAACAAATGATTTTAAACTTCATCTATTAATTTTTTTTGTTATATTCCTCAACCTATTTACTTTAATTTGATCAGTTTTTGTCAGGGATGGTAACTTCTGTTCTTTATAAACTGATCCACCTATTTTGTTTATTCGACATGGGCTCGGGAATCAGAACCCTGACTTTATCATCCTTATCCTTTTTCTCCTTCTGCCACCACTCCCTCTGTTTTGCGGGAGGGTCGTGGGGATTCCAATCAGAACTAATCATTTTATCATAAAATACTGCAGATACTGGAATCTTAAAAATAACAGAAAATGCTGGAAAATCTCAGCAGGTCTGACAGTATCTGCGGAGAGAGAATAGAGCCAATGTTTCGAGTCTGGATGACCCTTTATAAGAGCTCTTATGAAGTGTCATCCAGACTCGAAAGATTGGCTCTATTCTCTAATCATTTTAATCGATAAGTTTCTTGTTCTTAGTTTCCAAATGGCAGGTAAGAGACCAGCCCGGTCCCCACTTGAGCTCTGATTTGTCACTGGCCATGCTTGGGTAAGATTATAATCATTGGAATCTACTCTCTGAGATCTGCTTTTCAGTCCAGTGCTACTTGGAGTGTACCATCACTTCACCGACTATCAGGTCACAAGTCCCTCACAGTTCTTATCACACATTTATGATAAAATAATTTAAACACACCTGAAAACGCTTCTTAACGTCTTAACCTCCCCCCGTTTGTTGATTCGTCAGACCCCTTTTTCACAGATTCCAGGTTTCTCAGCCACTGAACACCAGCCGGTCCTGCAATAATCTGATTGAATCTCTATAGTGCAGAAGTAGGCCATTCGGCCCATCAAGTCTGCACCAACCACAATCCCACCGACCCTATCTCCATAACCCCATGCATTTACCCCAGCTAGTCCCCCTGACACTAAGAGGCAACTTAGCATGCCCAATGCACTTAACCTGCACTTCTTTGGACTGTGGGAGGAAACCGGAGCACCCGGAGGAAACCTACACAGACATGGGGAGAACGTGCAAACTCCACACAGTGATCTAAGCTGGAAATCGAACCCGGGCCCCTGGCGCTGTGATGCAGCACTGGTAACCACTGTGCCACCGTGCTGCCCCAGTTAATTTTAACTCATTCTGAGTAAATATTCTCACCAGGTCCTCTGTTGGGGCCCTGCTAAGCAGCTTTAATGGTCCGTGATTGCAGAAACTGAGCAGTCACAGGAATGTGGTCAAGATAATCCAGTCCCATAATGCCTTACATTCAATCTACAGTCCTTCAATTATAACAGAATATGTGGCTGTATGTAGCTGCCTCGGCCGTGGTCAACCCCAACACTGCCTTCCTGAACTGCTACAATGCCTGAGGTGTAGGTACACCCACAGTGCTGTTAGGGAGGGATTTCCAGCTACACATTCCAGTCTTTCACGAGACTGTAGGTGGATATCAGATTGATATATTCCATTCACCCACACCCAAGTTGAGTTATTCCAATTCCTTTATTGTCCAGGACAATATATTCACAATAACTTAAAACAGAAATTAAACATTCCCATTTGATTTCAGGTATTAACATATTCTGTTAGTTTGTTCTTTATTGTCGATGTCAGGCTGGAGTTGTTCCTCTTGGAGCAAAGGAGGTTGAAGGGAGATTTGATAGAGGTGGACAAGATTCTGACAGGTTTAGACAAGGTGGACAAAGAAAAGCTGTTCCCATTAGCCGACGGGACAAGGATGAGGGGGACACAGATTTATGGTTTTGGGTCAGAGATGCAGGGGGGGAAGTGAGGAAGAATATTTTGATGCAGCGAATGGTAATGACCTGGAACTCGCTGCCTATGAGGGTGGAGGAAGTGGAGTCAATAAACAATTACAAAGGGAATTGGATGGGCATCTGGGGGGTTTCAAACAGAAATAGTGACTCTTAACTTCCTAACACCCTGTCACTCTGTGATCCTTGTGAAATTTGAAACCATGTATTCGCAACAAGACTCAAAGAGCATCAGCCCACAGGAGGCAATGTTGTGAGACCGGCCAGTCCAGCAGAAAGAAACCCTCTGACCCTCCCCATTGACCAACTGTGAGAATGAACAAAATGCAGTCCTGGATGTAACTGAGAGCAGAAACAATAACAGCAGAATCCAACCCCTGGAATCACTCGTGAACCCGTTGGTGTCTCAGCAGCTGGGATAAAAGACTGAATCTCTTCTCACACACAGAGCACGTGAACGGCCTCTCCCCAATGTGAATTCGCTGGTGTGTCAGCAGGCTGGATGAATCACAGAATCCCTTCCTACACTGAGAGCAGGTGAATGGCCTCTCCCCAGTATGAAATCGCTGGTGTCTCTGCAGGTGGGATGACTGAGTGAATCCCTCCCCACATCGAGAGCAGGTAAAGGGCCTCTCCCCAGTGTGAACTCGTTGGTGTTTCCGCAGGGTGGATGAACAAGCGAATCCCTTCCCACACTGAGAGCAGGTGAATGGTCTCTCCCCAGTGTGAACTCGCTGGTGTCTCTTCATGTTGGATGAGTGAGTGAATCCCTCCCCACACTGAGAGCAGGTGAATGGCCTCTCCCCAGTGTGGCTGCGCCGATGAGCTTCCAGCAGAGAGGGGGCTCTGTATCTCTTCCCACAGTCCCCACATTTCCATGGTTTCTCCATGGTGCAGGTGTCCTTGCCTCTCCCTTGGGTGGACAATCAGTTGACGCCTCGTCCACACACAGAACACGTGTACAGACTCTCCCTGCTGTGAATGGTGTGATATTTATTCAGGCTGTGTGACTGGTTAAAGCTCTTTAGTCAGTGCACTGGAACACTCTCACTCGAGTGTGGCAGTGTGTTGGTGCTTTTCCAGTCACACTGATGTTTGAAATCTTTTCAATTCAACAGACCGGACAATCATTTCTCCTTCGAGATTCAAAGTCCGATGATATTCAGCTCCCATGGAATATGACTCTGTCACGTCTAGATGTGACGTTTGAGATTTCGGCCTGTGATTCCTCTTTCAATATCCTGTAAAACAAGTTTATAAAAGTCATCACTGTCAGTACAGGATAGAAATTCAGAACAGACAATTCTAGTTTCTATGGAACATTCTTTCCTATTTCAGTCCCAAAAAGCTGTAAATCTCCATCCCACACACTCTCCCTCCATTCTCACTCTGCTGTATCTAATATTCACCCTCCCAATTCTCCTGAAGGTGCTGATTGAGGCTGATTGACAGATCCGTGCTCACTGCTTCCTGTCCTGGACACTGAGACCATAACAAATAGGAGCTGCAGTCGGCCATTTGGCTCATCGAGCCTTTTAAACTATTCAATGAGATAATTCGTTCATCTACCTCAGCATCATTCTCCCCACACTAAACCCATATCCCTTGATCTCCTCAATATCCAGAAACCAATCAATCTCTCTCTTGAAAATAGTTGATGACTGAGGCTTCACTGTCCTCAGGGGTTGAGAATTCCAAATCTTCACCACATCCTTGAGTGAAGAAATCCCCTCACATCTTAGCTTTTGCTCCATCTTCTTGTCTGTTCCCCATAACTCTTGACACCCTTGTCAGTCAAAGATCTGTCTAACTGGAATATATTCAATGATCCTCAGCCTCCACTGGTCCCTGTGGAAGAGAAATCCAAAACCTCACAACCCTCTGAGGGAAGGGATGTCTGGAAATATATAACGTAGCTACAGTTCCATATTACAAGATATTCAGATCCCAACAAATATGACTCTGTCTAGATGTGACGGTTGAGATTTTTGCCTGCGATTCCTCGTTCAATATCCTGTGAAATGAGTTTGCAAAAGTCATCACAGTCAGTATAGGATAGAAATTCAGAGCAGACATTTCTAGTTTCTCTGGAACATTCTTTCATATTTCATTCCCAAAAAGTTGTAAATCTCCATCCATATCTATGGATTCTATTTACAAATGAAAGTGGATGGGCACTTGAAGGAAATAAACTTTCAGGAGAACGGGGATATCGAGTGGGAATGGGACTGGAATGTTATACAGAGAGTCAGCATGGACTCGAGTTGCCAAATGGATTCCTTCTGTGCTGTAATCATTTTATGACTGGAAATGTATAACATTGCTACAGCCTTATATTACAATGCAAGAAATAATAATGAATGTATTTTTTTACAGAAACATAAATAATATATCTAATCTGGGTAGACATATCTCTGTCCTATATTAATGTACTGTACCACTTAAATGTCAGCCATCTCCTGGGGAAAGCTGCCCTTTAATTATGAACATGATGAAAAAGACCATCCTTTTCGCCAGACAAATAAATGTGTCAAGCTGAGGGAGCAAAGGATGTTCACCAGGCTGATTCAGGGAATCACAGGACTGATGTAGGAGGAGTGATTGACTAGGTTCGGATTGTTTTTGTTGGAGTTCATATGAATGAGGGGGAATCTCATAGAGACTTATAAAATTCTAACAGGTCGAGACAGGATAGATGCAGGGAGGATGTTCCCGATGGAGTCCAGAACCGGGGGTCACAGTCTGAGGATTCAGGGCAGACCATTTAGGACGGAGGTGAGGAGACATTTCTTCACCCAAAGAGAGGTCACCCTGTGGAATTTATTACCACAGGAAGTAGTTGATGCCAAAACATTGAATGTATTCAAGAGGCGGCTGGATATAGCACTTGGGGCAAATGGGATCACAGGTTATGGGGAAAAAGCAGGATTAGGCTATTGAGTTGGATGATCAGCCATGGTTGTAATGAATGGCGGAGCAGGCTCGAAGGGCCAAATGGCCTCCTCCTGCTTCTACCTTCTATGTTTCTATATCAATGTCTTCAAGAGAGAGAGAGAGAGACCTGGGCCAACCTTTCCAGAGTCTGCAGCCTCCCTGGATTCACTTCCTTTCCCTTCAGTTGCTGCAAGTCCCCAATTTCCCCCAGAATGAGAAAAGAAATGGAAAGGGGGAGAAAAGAAAGTGTTTTACTCACAGATGTTGCCCTCTTTTAGGTCAAAACAAATAAACAAACTCAAGTTAAATCAGGACAAAGTAAAAGGGGCAGCTCCCCAAAAGGAGGAGGAACAGCCCGAACAAAAATCAAAGTACAAAGGAAACTTAAAAACATCAAATTAAAATGTGATTATTAGGGTCAAAGTACAAAGGAAACTTAAAAACATCAAATTAAAATGTGATTATTAGGGTCAATAACGCACCCCAACCCCTGCAGTGCCCAACGGGCACGGAAGGCGTCAATCGCGCCCGTGGACACCGCATGCTCCCTCTCCAGGGGCACCCGGCCGCGAACGTAGCTGCAGTAGAGGGGAAAACAGTCAGGATGGACGGCCCCCTCGATCGCCCGGTGCCTGGACATGTAAATGGCGCGTTTCGCCAATCCCAGGAGCAGGTTCACGAGGAGGTCGCCATCCCGACCCCAACAAAAAGAGAGTGCAACCTAAGACACAAAACATAGACATGGTCCACGGACTCCACAAGGCCACAGAAGGGGCAAGCTTCATAGCCCGTGAACCAGTGAATCCTACGGTTGTGCGGAACTGCTGCATGCATCACCCTTCACCCCAGGTCCCCGATGTAATTGGGGCAATCCCTCCGTAGAGGACCTCTACGGAAACAAGGCCCGCCAAGGTGTATCTGGGCGACAGGCGAGGAGGCGGTAGTGGAAGGTGTGCAGCAGCAGCCCGCACAGGAGACGCCTCCGCGCGGTAGAAAAAGACACGGAGGTGGAGAGAATGTTTATCCTTCTACCCTGACCTTGACCCGGGAGCCGTAAAGGTTGGTGAGAGTCATAGCGGACATGCCAAATTTCCTTAGTCTTCTGGGAAAGTTGGTGGGGCTTACTTATCTACAGTGTAATTTTTCGTTAGAGAGAAGAAGGTTAAGAGGTGACTTAATAGAAGCGTACAAGATGATCAGAGGATTAGATAGGGTGGACAGTGAGAGCCTTTTTCCTCGGATGGTGATATCTAGCACGAGGGGTCATAGCTTTAAGTTGAGGGGTGATAGATATAGGACAGATGTCAGAGGTAGGTTCTTCACTCAGAGAGTAGTAAGGGCGTGGAATGCCCTGCCTACAGCAGTAGTGGACTCACCAACATTAAGGGCATTTAAATGGTCATTGGATAAACATATGGATGATATTGGAATAGTGTAGGTTAGATGGGCTTTGGATTGGTTTCACAGGTCAGCGCAACATTGAGGGCTGAAGGGCCTGTACTGCGCTGTAATGTTCTATGCTATCAGATCTGCAGAGATTTTCCAGCATTTTCTGTTTTTATTTCCCTTTCTTTTTCCTTCTCTGTCACCGCTCTGTCTCATCAATAAGACATTGGGACTCAAAGGGTTGATGCAGTTTGATGGACAAGTTGTCTCTATTCTGAACACTGGGGAACAAGCTCCTCCCACTCATTGACAACATTGCCCTCCACAAACTTGCACATGCGCACTGCTGCATATTGCCCCCAATAAAGATGGCAAACGTTAACCCCGGACGAACATGAGGAGCTGCAGCCCTGCTCGGTACAAACTGGGTCCGGGAAGTTCTCTTCCGCGGTTTGCGGCTTACACAACATGCTTACGCAGCGTTTCCACCCACCCGGGCGATCCATTGCTCTCTCCGTACCGCCAATCACCTCTAACAGATTTCCGAGCCCAAAACAAACGCCGTTTTCCATCGCCATTACTCACACTGCGCATGCTCGAGTTAAAGTTGGCCCCGCCCCTCGTTCGCTCCTATTGGTTGGAGGACCGACCGCTCCAGATCGGTCCTCCAGCACTGCCCCCTCTTCCCATTGGTCCGCGCTGCCGTCAATCAGCCGGGCATTGTGACGGTGACTTGCTGTTTGTCCAATAATCACAGTGACAGAGTCTCAGTGTAACAATGACACACACAGGCTCCAATACAATCAGAGTGGGGATGGAGCACAGAGACAACACAGCAAAGCACTGACTTACTCTGAGTGTAACAATGACACACACAGGCTCCAATACAATCAGAGTGGGGATGGAGCACAGAGACAACACAGCAAAGCACTGACTTACTCTGAGTGTGACAATGACACACACAGGCTCCAATACAATCAGAGTGGAGATGGAGCACAGAGACAACACAGCAAAGCACTGACTTCAAATCAGAAAATGCTGCAAAACCTCAGCAGGTCTGACAGCAACTGTGGAGAGGGATTCCAGACAACTCTTCAAGTCTGGATGACCCTTCGTCATGGATTGGCTTGATTTACTTTGGATTGACTGACTCTGAGTGTGACAAACACAGTGTTTGTTCCAATAATAAGAGTCAAGCTGCAGTGTGTTAGTGAATACAGTATTGGATCTAATGTAATGATAGTACAGACGGTTTAGAATCCCTACAGTGCAGGAGGCCATTGAGTTTATACCAACAGTGATCCCACCCAGTCCACCCATGTAGATATCCTGCTAATCCCCGACACTAAGGGCCAATTTAGCATGGCCAATCAATCTAATCTGCACATTTTTGGAGTGTGGGAGGAAACAAGAGTACCTGGAGGTAACCCACACAGATACAGGGAGAATGTAGGTCGGTCCATGGGAGATGGACCCCCTTCCGGAGGAGCTCAGGCCTTTCACCTGTAGCAGGACCAACCGCCTCTGCTTGGGGGCCCATCTCTGCCCCGCCAAAGAATCCTGGCCGATGAACTGGCGGGAGCTGGAGGCCAAGGTCTCCGCCCACCTGAATCGCTGGACAGGACTGCTCCGAGTGCTGTCCTCCGGGGCGCGAGTTCTCGTCATAAACCAGTTGCTCGCCTCCATGCTGTGATACCGGCTGGTCCCTTTGACCCCTCCCCCTGGCTTTGTCACCAATCTCCAGAAAACCCTCCTGCGGTTCTTCTGGGACAACCGACTGCACTGGATCTCTGCCGCAGTTCTGCATCTCCCGCTTGCGGAGGGCAGTCACACAGGTGGCGACCTTCCGCCTTCAGACCCTGCAGAGGTACCTTTACGTTGAGTCTTCTTCACGATGGTGTGCCATGGCGACGTATTTCTTCCATCAGTTGCACGGCCTGAATTATGACGTGCAGCTCCTGCATATAAATCTGGGACGTTTCGACCGCCCTGCAGGAGTTGCCTGTCTTTTACTAGGACCTCCTCACTGTCTGGAACACGCTTGCCTCGTGACGCAGCTCTCCCCCGTCAGGAGTAGCGGCTGTCGTGCGAGAGCCGCTGCTCAGGAATCTGCTCCTCCAGCTGTATAACTTCAGGTGGCTGGCGGAGAGGAGGGCTGTGGACGCCGGAGGGACCAGGATCGGGGATGTGCTGGATGGCAGAGGAGCAGGCTGGATGAACCCCCACATGCTGGCTGAGTGTGCGGGGGTGCCCGTTTGGCACACGGCCAAAGCCATCCAAGATCTTAGGACGGTTGTGCTCGGCCCCGAATGTGCACATGGTCTCGAGGCGGCGCAGGCGTGCGGTGGGATCCCGCCTGAGCATTCCCCTGTTCAGACAGAATTCCACATTGGCCCAAAGCCTATGCCCCCCCTCCCGGAACAGGATGTGCTGCATCACGGAAATGTCCTCCGTGCCTTTTTCCACTGCGCGGAGGCGTTTCCTGTGCGGGCTGCTGCTGCACACCTTCCACTACCGCCTCCTCGCCTGTCGCCCGGATACACCTTGGCGGGCCTTGCCGCCGGGCGGCCAAGATCCCCAGTGGAGGGACCTCTACGGAGGGATCTCCCTCAATTATCTTGGGGACCTGGGATGGAGGGTGATGCATGCAGCAGTTCCACACAACCGTACGTTTCACGGGCTCTCAAGTTTGCCCTTTCTGTGGCCTTGTGGAGTCCGTGGACCACGTCTACGTTTTGTGTCTTAGGCTGCACTCCCTTTTTGTTTTCCTGAAGAATCTTTTATTTATGTTTTGTTTGCACTTCAGTCCCATGTTCCTGATCTACGGACACCCGGTGCGGAGAGGGGAGGGTCGGGATGGCGACCTCTTCGTGAACCTGCTCCTGGGCCTGGTGAAAGGCGCCATTAACAGGTCCAGGCAGCAGGCGATCGAGGGGGCCGTCCATCCTGACTGTCTGCCCCTCTACCGCGGGTACGTTCGTGGCCGGATGTCCCTGGAGAGGGAGCATGCGGTGTCCACGGGCGCAGTTGACGCCTTCCGCGGCCATTGGGCACCGCAGGAGCTGGGGTGCATTATAGACCCCGATAATCACATTTTGATTTGATGTTTTAAGTTTCCTTTGCACTTTGTTTCTGTTCGGGCTGTTCCCCCTCCTTTTGGGGAGCTGCCCCTTTTACTTTGTCCCTGAGTTAATTTGAGTTTGTTTATTTGGTTTGCCCTAAAAGAGGCACAGGGAAAATGTGCAGACTCCACACAGTCAGCTGAGGCACGAATTGAACCTAGGTTCCTGGCGCTGTGAGGCAGCAATGCTGACCACTGTGCTGCCAGGCTGCCTGTGTTTTGAGAAATCTCATTAAAATCTGGAACTCAGATGGGGATATGGGTTGGTGTTTGGTGGGAATCAGATTTACAGAATTTCAGAATGGATTCCTGTAATAGCAGCAATCCAATTGCTATATGTTGGTAAGACTGAGGGAAGTATTTAAAGTGGAGACCATCGGTGTGTTTAAAGGTCGTGATGGAATTTATGAACTGAGAAAATATGTGAGAGCAAAGAAATCAATCTCGAAAATTGTAGTCACTTCACGGTGTTCCAGGAGAAGTGGCGTCTGGTTGTGGAGATGTCAGGTTTTACACAGCACATGGTCATTCTGAATGGAGAATCTCTGAGTTGTACAATTCACATCATTCAGGGGCCAGATTGTCTGCTCAGAAAGAGGAAGGTTTCTGTGACACCAATGAAAAGCAACACACGGACTCACAGACACCCTCACACACACAGAGTCTCACACCCTGCAAATTATCTCCTGTCACTTTATTGTTTTTAGTCTTTTTGAAATAAATCCTGAATGAACTATAAAATCATACATAAGTACTTGTTGAGATTCCCCTGAAAGGCATCGACACTGTTCATTTCACTCCCTGTAGTTGTGATTTCCATATTCTCGCCACTCTTTGTGAAGAGAAATTTATCCTGGATTTCCGATTGGATTTCTTAGTGACTGTTTCATATTGATTGTCTCCAGTTTCCCAGTAACTTCACTGCAGTGTTAATCTAAGCCTACTTGTGACTAATAAATAAACTTTACTTTTTGCTCTTCCCCACAAGAGGAAACACTATTTCTGTATCTAAGCATTTTATAAATTTGAGGACCTCTGCTCAGGTTACCCCTCAGCCTTCATTTCTCAAGAAAGAAGAACTAGCCTGTCAATCCTTTCCTGATAAAAAAACCACACACGTTTTGAAAATCATTTATGGGATGTGGGCATTGCTGGCTTGGCCAGCATTTATGGCTAATCCCTGATTGCCCTTGAGAAGGTGGTGGTGAGCTGCCTTCTACATTAAAATCTCATCATTAAAATCTTCTCTGCACCCTTTCCAGTGCCTGGATAGGGATATTTTTTAATAATACGGTGACCAGAATGGTATGCAGTAGTCAGGAAGATTCTTGATCAGAGAGTCACAGATTTTCCCAAAGTGGTTTGAGCTTATCCATGGTTTTAAATTAGATTCTTAGGAAGTAACAATTTAAAAATGATGCATAATAAACAGGGGGAAAAAAACAAGACCCATGGCAGGTGAGTAACCGAGGCCCCAGCACTGATCCTGCGTTACCCAAATAGTCACTGCCTGCCAGTTGGAAAAAGACCCGTTTAATCCTACTCTTTGTTTCCTGTCTGCCAATCAGTTTTCTACCCATCTCAGTACAACAGCCCCAATCCCATGTGCTTTACTTTTTGTGAAGAAGTTGCCGAGTTGGCGGACGGGGGGAATCGGGTTCACGTTATCTATCTCAGGGCATAATCATCAACAACTTGTATTTACACAGAGTGTTGTGGGGCTGGAGGAGGTTACTGAGATACTGAGGAACTTTTTAAAGTTCATTTTTACGGAATGTAGGCGTCACTTGCTGGGCCAGCATTTCTTTCCCATCCCTAACTGCCCTCCATTTCAGAGGGCATTTGAGAGTCAACCACATTGCTGGTCTGGAGTCACATGTAGGCCAGACCAGGTAAGGGCGGCAGGTTTCCTTTTCTAAAGGGCGTTACTGAATCAAATGGGTTTTTACGACAATTGATTAAAGGTTGAGGTTTGTCATTAGACTTTTAATTGAAGATTTTAATTGAATACAACTTTCACCATCGACTGTAGTGGAATTTGAACCTGGGTCCCCAGAGCCTTACCCTGAGTCCAGTGATAATTCCACTGTGCCGCTGCCTCCCCTATTCATCCAATTGTTATTGTTTATCTCAGGGCGCAGAAACAACAGAATCCAACGTTGCCGGTCACACATGAAGTCGTCTATGTTTCAGCAGGCTGTAATACTGATTAAATCCCTTCCCACACATGGAGCAGTTGAAAGGTTTTGCCCCAGTGTGAACTCGCTGGTGTCTCTGCAGGCGGGATGGATCAGTGAATCCCTTCCCACACAGGGAGCAGGTGAAGGGTTCTGTCGCAGTGTGAGCTCGCTGGTGTTTCAGCATATAGGATGAATCAGTGAATCCCTTCCCACACACAGAGCAGGTGAACGGCTTCTCCCCGGTGTGAATGCGTTGGTGTCTCAGCAGGCCAGACGACTGAGCGAATCCCTTTCCACACACAGAGCACAGGAACGGCCTCTCCCCGGTGTGAATGCGATTGTGTTTCAGCAGATCATCACTTCTTTTAAAGGTCTTATTGCATTCTGAGCATTGAAAAGGTCTCTTGTCAGAGTGAATGTGTTGGTGTTGATTGCAGTAGGAAAACTGAGCAAATCTTTTGCCGCAAATGGAGCAGGAGAACGGCTTCTCCCCTGTGTGAATGCGGCGGTGTCTCCGGAGGCTGGATGACTCCGTGAAAGCCTTCCCACACACGGAGCAGATGAATGCCTTCTCCCCGGTGTGAATACGCCGGTGACTCAGCAGATGCTGCAAACAAGTAAATGTTTTCCCACACACAGGGCAAACGTATGGCCTCTCCCCAGTGTGAGTGCCCTGGTGTCTCAGCAGACTAATCCTTCTTTTGAAGGTCTTCTCACATTTAAAGCATTTAAAATGTCTCTTCTGAAAATGAATCTGTTGGTGAACGGTGCAGTGGGAGGACTGAGTGAATCTCTTCCCACACTGGGAGCAGCTGAATGGCCTGTCCTTGGTGTGAACTTGTTGGTGCTCAGTGAGATGCACTGAGTCGCTGAATGACTCCCCACAGTGAGAGCAGCTGAACGGTCTCTCGTGTGTGTGAAGGAGCTGGTGCTCTGCAAGGCGGGAGGACTGGCTGAACCTCTTCCCGCAGTGGGAGCAGCTGAACGGTCTCTCGTCAGTGTGAAGGAGCTGGTGTTGGGCCTGTTCCTCAGAGGTTTCAATGCTTTGCCCAGAGTCAGAGCTTTGAAGAGGCTTCTGAATAATGTGATCGAGTTGGTGAGCCAGCAGGTTGGACGAACACATGAATTTCTTCCCACACACGGAGCAGGTGAATGAACTCTCACTGTTGCGAGCTCGCTGTCGTGTCAGCATGTTTTCCAGCTGTATCAATCCCTTCCCACAGGAGGAGCAAGGAAACAGATTCTCACCAGTTTCCAACTGAGATGGTCAATTAAATCCCTTCAGATGTACAAATCTTCAGATCCCAATGAACCGATTGACTCTGTCTGACGTGAGATTGGTTTGTCCAGACTGCAAATCCTCCTCTTCTATTTCCTGCAAAATAAGTTTACAAAGAATTACGTGGCTGGCACGGTGGCACAGTGGTTAGTCCTCCTGCCTCACAGCGCCAGGACCTGGGTTCGATTCCGGCCTTGGTTACCTGTCTGTGTGGAGTTTACACAGTAAGGAGTCTAACAACACCAGGTTAAAGTCCAACAGGTTTATTTGGTAGCAAACGCCACTAGCTTTCGGAGCGCTGCTGTGTGGAGTTTGCACATTCTCCACTTGTCTGCGTGGGTTTCCTCCGGGTGCTCCGGTTTTCTCCCACAGTCCAAAGATATTCAGGTTAGGTGGATTGGCCATGCTAAATTATCCATTTTCTCCCAGGGTGTGTAGGTTGGGGAGATTAGTGGGGTAAATAAGTTGGGTTATGTTGTTGGGGCCTTGGTGGGATGCTCTGTCGGAGAGTTGATTTGATGGGCCAAATAGCCTCCTTCCGAACTGTGGAATTCTATGAATATATCTATCCTGGACTGACAGTGATGACTTTTGTAAATTCCCTTTACAGGGTATTGGAAAGGAGGATTTACAGCAAGAAAACACAAACCAAACATCACGTTGAGATCTGACAGTCACTCGGATCATTAGGAGCTGATTGTTATTGTCTTTGAACAGGGAAGGAGAATTGTTTGTTCTGTCTGTGACAATACACAAACAGGCCATTCGGTTTATCGAGTCTGTACTGGAGTTTATCCTCCACATGAGTCTCCTCTCATTCTGATCACCACATCTCAGCTGTTCAGTTGATTTTTCCAATCCCTTTTTTCTCATAGGCTCGTATATTTTCCTTTTGAAAGCATCTAAAGTATTTGTGTCAACCACTTCCAGTCGCAGTGAGTTCCAAATTCTAACAACTGTCTGAAGAAAGAAACATCTCCTATTTTCCTGTTTGATTTATTTGTTGTCTGTTCATGGTTCCCAGTAATGGAAGAACCAACAAGTGGAAACATTCCATTCACATCTACCTACTTGTCCCATTCAGAAAGCCCGTATCAGAAGAGACAACATTTTCTCTTGGTTTGAGCTTGTTGTGTGTAAATCCTCCCTTTCTAACCCCCTGTAAAAAAAAAAGTGTTCAAAATCCATCACGATAGAAAATCCAGGTACAAGTAATTCAGAAAGCTATTATTTGTTATGAGGGGAATGGAGTAAAAGCAGTGAAGTTATGTTTCAGTTGCACACAGTGAGTCTGTATCTGGAGCAATGTCTACATTATCGATTTCCTTATTTAAGGAAAAATATAAATGCATTAGAAGTTCATAGTAGGTTTAGTAGACTAATACCTGGAATAGGTGGATTGTCTGATGAGGAGCAGTGAGACAGTCTCTGCTCGAGTTTAGCTTTTGCTCGAGTTTAAAAGAGTAAGAGGCAACTTAATTTAAACCTTTCACATCCTGAAAAGTCTTGGATGTGGAGAGGTTCATAGAGTCATAGAGGTTTACAGCATGGAAACAGGCCCTTGTCCATGCCGCCCCTTTTTTTAACCCCGAAGCTAGTCCCAATTGTCCGCATTTGGCCCATATCCCTCTAAACCCTTCTTACCCATGTAACTGTCTAAACGCTTTTCAAAAGACAAAATTGTACCTGCCTCTACTACTACCTCTGGCAGTTTGTTCAAGACACTCCCCACCCTCTGTATGAAAATATTGCCGCTCTGGACTCTTTTTATCTCTCCCCTTAAACCTATGAACTCTAGTTTTAGACTCGCCTATCTTTGGGAAAAGATATTGACTATCTAGCTGATCTATGCCCCTCATTATTTTATAGACCGCTATAAGATCATCCCTATGCCTCCTGCGCTCCAGAAAAAAAAGTCCCAGTCTATCCAGTCTCACCTTATAACCATCAAGTCCCGCTAGCATCCTACTAAATCTTTTCTGCACTCTTTCTCATTTAATACCATCCTTTCTATAATAGGGTGACCAGAATTGCACACAGTATTCCAAGTGTGGCCTTACCAATGTCTTGTACAACTTCAACAAGATGTATCCTGTATTCAATGTTCTGACCAATGAAACCAAGCATGCCGAATGCCTTCTTCACCACTCTGTCCACCTGTGACTCCACTTTCAAGGAGCTATGAATCTGTTCCCCTAGATGTCTTTGTTCTATAACTCTCCCCAATGCCCTACCATTAACTGAGTAAGTCCTGCCCTGGTTTGATCTACCAAAATGCATCACTTTGCATTTATCTAAATTAAACTCCATCTGGCATTCATCAGCCCACTGGCCCAATTGATCAATATTCCGTTGCAATCAGGGATAATCTTCTTCACTGTCCACTATGCCACAATCCTGGTGTGTACAAACTTACTAACCGTGCCTCCTAAATTCTCATCCACATCATTCATATAAATGATAAAAAGCAGTGGGTGCAACACCAATCCATGAGGCACACCGCTGGTCACAGGCCTCCAGTTTGAAAAACAATCCTCTACAACCATCCTGTCTTCTGTCATGAAGGGGCAGTGCTCTGAAAGCTTGTGGCTTGTGCTACCAAATAAACCTGTTGGACTTTAACCTGGTGTTGTGCGACTTTTTCTGTCATCAAGCCAATTTTGTACCTATTTGGCCACCTCACCCTGGATCCCGTGAGATTTAACCTTATGCAACAACTTACCATGTGGTATCTTGTCAAAGGCCGTGCTAAAGGTCATGCAGAGAAGATCAACTGCACTGCCCTCATCTACCTTCTTGGTTACCCCTTCAAAAAACTCAATCAATTTTGTGAGATATGATTTTGCACTCCAAAGCCATGCTGTCTCTAAATGCCACTCACATGACTGTCTCTAATCAGTCCTTGTGTCTCTAAATGCCGTAGATTCTGTCTCTCAAAATACCTTCTAAAAACTTGTTAGAACTGTTGTTTACTCTTATGGGAGAATCTTGGGGTCACGATTCATAAAACAGTGCTGCCCATAGAGACAGAGATGAGATGTTTTTCTCTCAGTGGGTCATGACTCTTTGGATCTCCGTTCCTCAAAAGTGGAAGTAGAGCCTGATTTCAATTCGATATATCTCTTGGGGCTAAAGGGATATTATGGGATGGGGGATGGGATGAGGGTATTGAATTTGAGGATCAGCCATGACTATAATGAATGGCAGGGAATGCTCAAAGAGCTGAATGGTCTACTTCTGCTTCTATGTAAACATGAGGAGCCTGGGGCTGAAGTGTAACCAAAAGACTATAAGACATAGGAGCAGAATTGGGCCATTCGGCCCATTGAGTCTGCTCCACCATTCAATCATGGCTGATATTTTTCTCATCCCCATTCTCCTACCTTTTCCCCATAACCCCTGATCTGCTTATTAATCAACAACCTATCTATCTCTGTCTTAAAGACACTCAATGACCTGGCCTCCACAGCCTTCTGCAACAAAGAGTTCCACAGATTCACCACTCTCTGGCTGAAGAAATTCCTCCTCATCGGTTTTAAAGGATCATCCCCTTAGTCTGAGGTTATACCCTCTGGTTCTAGTTTTTCCTACTACTGGAAACATCCTCTCCACGTCCACTCTGTCCAGGCCTCGCCGTATCCTGTAAGTTTCAATAAATTCCTCCTCAACCTTCTAAACTCCAACGAGTACAAAAGCTGTGTAACCGCTTCATGTCAGTACTCTGGGATGCAACTCCTCACACTGAATATGTACATGACCCATAAACTTCTCTCGGCTGCAAACGTGAGGTGCAGCCTGGGAGTGGGTGAAGCTGTTTGAAAATCTATTGCTCATTGTTGGTATGCATAAATACCCGAAGGGTACACTAGGACCCGGGGGGAGCAGAAACACAAAGGCCCGCCCACTCACGGTTGCGTCACCAAGACACCAACGCATGCGCTCTGCTCCCCGCTGAATCAAGATGGCGGCCGTTAACCTGAGGTTCGTCTCGGGAAAAAGACCCGAAGCTGCAATCACGGGACCTACGGGCTCATATTCGATGTTTGAGGCCTTCACCAGATATTTAGAAACCCTCTACGTCCATCCGCCGGTTCCATTGCTCCCTCTCTATTTCTGAATCCTTACCGGCTGCTGATGAGACACAGGAACTTCTCTCCAATTGCTGTCACCCGCACTGTGAACGCCGTTGCTTACTGCGCATGTGCATCTCTCCGACGCAGTGAATAGGGAACGCTTCCTATTGGTCCGGGCCCTCATTCACTCCGATTGGTTGGAGGACCAGCCGCTCCCGCTCGGTCCTCCAGTCCCGCCCCTCATTCACTCCGATTGGTTGGGGGACCAGCCCCGCCCCCTCTTCCTATTGGTCCGGAGCTGCCGTCAATCAGTACCCAAACATTGTGATGTGGAGCATGCGCAGTGTCATTGCTGTCCTTGGCGCTTGTTTGTCCCGGAGAAGCGGAGTCAGCGTTAGGCGGTGGCTGGGAGGATTTGGAAACACTTTGTGGATCCGCAAACCCTTCAGAATCATTGTCAGCTCCCTGGTTTGCAGCTGCGGGGCTTCTCCCTCCCTCCCTCCCGGGAACAGGCCCAGGTTAACGGCCCCATCCTGGCTCAGCCACTGGAGGATGGTTCACATCAGAGGATGGGGGAGGGGGACAATAAATAAGAGGTTACACTTTGGCCTCAAATCAATGAGGACTCTGATCTCTGGGAAGGAAGGAAACCCTGGGAGGTGGGCGGGGAGGATTCACAAACACCCGCTGGAGGCCCCAACACCCCCAATAAGAGCCATTGGTTTTATTGTCAGTCTGCAGACAGGAGCTGGAGAACTGAATCCATGATGTGGAGATGCCGGCGTTGACTGGGGTAAACACAGTAAGAAGTTTAACAACACCAGGTTAAAGTCCAACAGGTTTATTTGGTCGCAAATGCCACTAGCTTTTGGAGCGCTGCCCCTTCGTCAGGTGGAGTGGAGAAATGCTCACTAATAGGGTATACAGAGACACAAACTCAATTTACAGAATAATGATTGGAATGCAGTCTTTACAGATCATCAAGTCTTAAAGGTACAAACAATGTGAATGGAGGGAGCATTAAGCACACGTTAAAGAGATGTGTATTGTCTCCAGACAGGACAGCCAGTGAGATTCTGCAAGTCCAGACAAGCTGTTCGGGTCAATGCGTCTAACCAGCACGTCTTTCAGAATGTGGGAGGAAACCGGAGCACCTGGAGGAAACCCACGCAGACACGGGGAGAATGTGCAAACTCCACACAGACAGTGACCCAAGCCGGCAATCAAATCTGGGTCCCTGGCGCTGTGAAGCAGCAGTGCTAACCACTGTGCTACCGTGCCTCCCAAAACATTAAATCTGTTTCTCTCGCCAGAGGTGCTGTCAGACCCACGTGTTTTTACAGCACTTCCTGTTTGTATTTATGAGTTCAAGAGTCAGGCCAGAAGGAAATTTAAAGACAGTTTGGCCCGGTGGGCGAATGGAAGAGAGGGAAGGAGCAGAGACAGCTGATCAGATTGTCTCAATCTTGGTGACAAAGAAGCTCCATGAGCTCCTCACACTTGTTGGAGGTGAGGATGGAGGAGACGGGAGAGGGGGAAGCCCTTCAAATGGAACTAACATGTTTGAGGTATTAAAAGCATTCATCACACTGTGTTGAACATAAAGCTTGTGTATTTAAGTTCCACCCAAAATATAAACCTTCCAACTGGGCTAGGATTTATCAGCAGAAACAGACACCAATGAAAATAGTCAGGACCTTGACGTGATTAAGAGCAAAATCCGGTCCTTGCAGTCACTCGTGAACACGCTGGTGTTTCAGCAGGTGAGGTGACTGAGTGAATCCCTTCCCACACACGGAGCAGGTGAATGGCCTGTCCCCAGTGTGAATTTGCTGGTGCTTTACCAGGTTGGATGATTGACTGAATCTCTTACCACACTCAGAGCAGGTGAACGGCCTCTCTCCGGTGTGACCTCGCTGGTGTTTTAGGAGGTTGAATGATTGAGTGAATCTCTTCCCACACTCGAAGCAGATAAATGGCCTCTCCCCATTATGAATTCTCTGGTGTTTCAGCAGGTCGGATGAATCAGTGAATCCCTTCCCACAATCAGAGCAGGTGAACGTCCTCTCTCCAATGTGAACTCGCTGGTGTTTCAGCAGGATAGAAGAGGTAGGGAATCCCTTCCCACACTCAGAGCATCTGAATGGTCTCTCTCTAGTGTGAACTCTCTGGTGTGTCAGCAGGATTGATGAGGTAGCAAATCCCTTCCCACACTCATGACAGTTGAATGGCCTCTCCCCAGTGTGAACCCACCGGTGTTTCAGCAGATGGGATGAACAAATGAATCCCATCCCACACTTGGAGCAGGTGAACGGTCTCTCCCCAGTGTGAACTCGTCGGTGTGTCAACAAGATGGATGAGGTAGTGAATCCCTTCCCACACTCAGAGCAGGTGAATGGTCTCTCTCCAGTGTGATTGTGTCGATGAGTTTTCAGTTCAGATGGAAATCTGAATCTCTTCCCACAGTCTCCACATTTCCATTGTTTCTCCCTGTTGTGACTGCATTTATGTTTCAACAGGCCAGATGATCGGCTGAATGTTCGTCCACACACAGAACACGTGTACGGTTTCTCTCCACTGTTAACCGTGCTTTCCCCTTCCATGTTTGAAACCCAATGATATTCAGATTACACTAATTTAGGCGATAGCGTCAGATCCTGATGCGATGTTTGGTTTGAGTTTTCTCCCTTCCACTCCTGCACTTCTAATATCCTGTAAAAAAAAAGTCCAAAGTTAAAAATTGAAGCAAATATTTCTCTTGGTTTGAGTTTACTGTGTGTAAATCCTCCCCTTCTCACCCTCTGGAAAAGGAGACTCCAAAATCCATCAATGTCAGTCCAGGATAGAAATTCACATTTTCTCACAGGGACAGTGATAACCGTGCCTGTGTCCTGCCCCCGAGAAAGATGACAGCCATTAACCCAAGTCTATCAGTGTTTCTCCTTCACTATTTCATGTGATGTGGGTTTTATTGCCAAGACCAGAATTTATTTCCTGCCCCTGAGGAGGGCAGTTAGAGACTGAATCGCATGTTGACAAGTCTATGGAAAGACAGCAGATTCCCATGAATAAACAGGATGGGTTTTTAAAATTGTTCACAGCTGTAATGGTTACTCAAGTGAAATTATATTCCAGATTTTCCAGCGTTTTGTGAATTCTATTTAAACCCCCCCAGCTCCATGATGGGACTTGAACCCCTGTCCCCAGAACATGAGGCTGTGTCACTGATATTACCACCACCTCCCCGATTGTAGAGGTGCTGCAATTACCCCCCGGGTCGGTGCAAACTCGGGCCCGGGGGTTCCTTATTCTGGGTTTGAGGCCTCCTCCACTGGCTGTTTCTGAAGCCTCTGCACCCACTTCCCCGCCTCCCTGCAGCTCCAGCACCCACACTGCGCATGGGCCAGTCCGAATCCGCACAGCGCATGCTCCACTCAGAATCAGGTACTGCGCCTGCGCAGGCGGCTGCTATTGTGACAATACGGCACATTCTCTCTCGCTGCGAATGCTGGGTAAGAGGACCGCCATAGGAAGGAGATAATGTTCAACACAAAATTGTATTTTGTCATCCAATTACGATCAGAACTACAGGGTTAATATATAAAATTATTAAATAAATTGATACATCTACCAATGTGCATGGTGGGATTGTTACTGGACGAGTATTCCAGAGACCCAGGGTCCTTTTATAGTCTACCCCACTCTGTTGTAGGTTGCAGCAAGATATAGTTGGGTTGGTCACATGGGCAGAACAGTGATAGACTTCGAAATATATCACCATTCCTTCACAGTCACTGGGTCAAAATCCTGGAATTCCCTCCCGAACCGCATTGTAGGTAAACCCACAGCACATATACTGCAGCGATTCAAGAAGGTAGCTCACCACCACCTTCTCAAGGGCAACTAGGGATGGCCAGTGAGCGACGCCCATGTCCCACAAATTAATAAAAAAAATATGGTATTTAATCTTGATAAGTGCGAAGTAATGCACTTTGGAATAAGTAACAAGACAAAGAAATAATGAATGAATGGAAGGACACGAGGTAAAATCAGAGGAGCAGATGGGGATCTTGGGGTACTTATTCACTTAAGGTAACAGAGCAGCTGAATAGAATAGATAAGAAGGCATATGAGACACTTGCTTTTATCAGTCATGGCATACAGTATAAGAACAAGGAGATAATGTTGGAGCTGTACTGAATGTTGGTTAGTCCACAGCTGGAGTATTGTGTGCAGTTCTTGTCACCTCACTATAGGAAGGATGTGATTGCACTGGAGGGGGTACAGAGGAGATTCACCAGGATGTTGCCTGGGATGGAACATTTGAGCTATAAGGAGACTGGATAGGTTTAGAGTGTTTAGAGCAGAAAAGGCTGAGGGGGACATGACTGTGGTGAATAAGATTATGAAGGATATGGACCGGGTGAGTAGAACCCTTGGTTGAGAGGTCAATCATGAGGGGACATAGTTTTAGGGTACCTGGCAAGAGATTCAGAGGGAAGTTGAGAAAAAAAAAATCAGAGGGTGGTGGGAATCTGGAATAAACTGCCTGGGAAGGTAGTGGAGGCTGGAAACGTAACAACCTTTAAAAAGTATTTGGATGAGCACTTGAAATATTATAGCATTCAGATAAGGATATGGGACAAGTGCTGGAAAATGGGATTAGCATGGGAGTTAGTGGTAGCTATTGGTGGTGCAGACTCGATGGGTCGAAGGGTGTTTTCTGCACTGTATGACTATGACTGTAAATCTCACTCAGTCTCTTTCACTCGAACAGTCTTTGTCTCTATCTATTTCCCTCTTTTGGTCTTTGTTCTATTTGCTCACTGTCTTTGTGCAACTAAATTTCACTGGATTGATTCCTGAGATGAGGCGGTTGTCCTTGGAGGGCATTCAGTGGGATGAGTCTGTCCTCTCTGAAATTCACAACAATGAGAAGTGATATAATTGAAAAGGGAGGGAAAAGGAAGGATCAGGAAAGCAGCAAACACTTGATGTTGTTCCAGGAAAAGTGGGGTCTGGTGGTGTGGATGTCAGGTTTTACACAGCACACGGTCAGCCTGTGGATTCACCCAGGATGAAGAATCTCTGAATGATTCTGTTCAAATCACCCAGAGAGGAACCTTTGAGACAAACCACCTAAGAAGGAGCAGCACATAAAGATATCCAAACACAGAGATCCAAACACACTCTCTCTCCCCGTCTCTTACACAGAAATGGGCAAACATAGAGACACACCCACAACCAGACAGACATCTTCATTCATAGACACACACCCACACAGATAATTCCAGCCCTATCACGTGGAGAATACAGCCCATTCTGACTAATACTGGAGATGAAATAACAGTGTCTTTACAAACCACAATGTTTGAGAAATTTAAGTAACCATTACCCTCCAGGGACTGTGAGAGTTCTGATTACCCATTTCCACTCCTTTCTCTAAACTTGAGTCTACGTTGAACAACATCTGGAACAGCAGCAATGACAAATCACGAACACTGAGCTGCCTCTTGTCAGCCTGGGTGAAGAGCCCTGCTGGGGGATAGTGTAAATTACAGAACAACATCCCTGGGTAATCAGTGTCTCTTGGTTCTGGAATTACAGAAGATGCTAATTCCCCTCACATTGATGGTCCAGTTAATGAAGAGAATTCTAAGACAGGTTTCAAGCATAAAGAATATAATGTTGTTTTGACTCTGTCATCCTGGCCTCATTCATTACTGCTCCAATGTCCTGGGAAATGTGCTGCACCACATCCAGCAGGTACCACAGACACTATTCATCTTTTTCAAAATGTGGATTCGAATCCGGGTCCCCAGAACATTAGCTGGGTTTCTGGATTAATAGTCTATCGATAATACCATTAGGCATCGCCTCCCCCAAATTTGTTCCCTTTGGAACAAAGAAGCTGAAATGGAGATTTCATGGATCTGTTCAAGATTATCGGGGTGGGGACGGGTGGTTTGATAGAGCAGGTCGGGAGAAACTGTTCCACTGATGCGGGTCAGTAACCAGAGGACTGGGATTGAAGATAATTAAAGAAAGACAGACTGGCATTAATATCGCACATTTCCCGACCAGCAGGAATCACAATGAGATCATTGTTATAATGAAGGCTGAATGGCCGAATGCTGCTCCTACGGCTTATGGTCTATTCCTTAGTTCCCTCGAAACGGGGATAATCCCAGCCTCCCAAATGAAGATGCAGTCATTCAAAAATTAAAACAAAGTTGATTTTTAAAATTTTTTAAATCCAGAATACTAATATCTAAATCTGCACTGGATATTGTTAACATCAGACCCCAATAAATATAGTTCAGTTCTGGATGTGATTAACAGCAAACTCCAATCTGACTGGTGTGTCAGCACGTTGGATGACTGATTGAATCCTTTCCCACACTTGAAGCAGATGAATGGTTTCTCCCCAGTGTGAACTCGCTGGTTTACAGTGAGAGGAGATGATTGTCTGAACTCAGTCCCACAGTGAAAGCATCCGAACGGACTCGAGTGTGAACCCGTTGATGGGTCATCAAGTTCCCAAAACTTTTAAAGCACTTTCCACAGTCTGGGCATTTAAAAGGTCTCTCGTCAGTGTGAATCCGTTGATGGCAGATCAGGTTCGAAGAGTTAGCGAATTTCTTCCCACATTTGGAGCAGGTGAACGGGTTATCCTCAGTGTGAATCCGCTGGTGTGTCAACAGTTCTGTTGATGTAATGAATGCCTTCTCACACTCAGAGCAGGTGAATGGTCTCTCTCCAGAGTGAATTCGCTGGTGAATCAGAAGGTGAAACGACCGGCTGAATTTCTTCCCACACTCGGAGCAGGTGAATGGTCTCTCCCCAGTGTGAACTCGCTGGTGTGTCACCAGGTGGGTTGACTGAGTGAATCCCATTTTGCACTCGGAGCAGGTGAATGGTCTCTCCCCAGTGTGAACTCGCTGGTGTGACACCAGGTGGGCTGACTGAGTGAATCCCACCTTGCACACAGAGCAGGTGAATGGTCTCTCCCCAGTGTGAATTCGCTGGTGTCTCACCAGGTGGGACAACTGAGTGAATCCCTTCCCACACTCGGAGCAGGTGAACGGTCTCTCCCCAGTGTGACACCGTCGATGAATTTCCAGCTCTGATGGGGAACTGAATCCCTTGCCACAATACTCACATTTCCACAATTTCTCTCCGTTGTGACTGCATTTATGTTTTGACAGGCCAGATAAACGGCTGAATCCTCGTCCACACACGGAACACGTGTACAGTTTCTCCCCACTGTGAGCGGTGCTTTTTCCTTCCATGTTCAAAATCCAATGATACGCATATTACGATAAATTGGGCGACTCTGTCTGATCCTGATGTGATGTTTGGTTTCAGTTTTCCGACTGCAAATCCTCACCTTTGAATATGCTGTGAAATTGATTTAAAAAAGAAAAAAAGAGAGTGAGAGAGAACCCACAAAAACACAAAGGCAGGTTGTGAAATTGAGCTGAATGAATCTGGTAATTTGTGGGGCCGGCACTGGGAAAAAGAGACCAAGAAAACTGATGGATTGTCACAAAAACCCAACTGGTTCACTAATGTCCTTCAGGGAAGGGAACCTTTGAGCCAGTCTGAACCTATACAAGACCAGAGCTTCAATGTGAAGAGGCAGCGGATGGGCGGGATTAAGAGATGTGGGAGGAGAAGAGGTGAAGGAGTGGATACATCTACAACCAGACAGAAACTCCCAAACCCTCAACCTCCACCATTTAGAAAGACCAGGTTCACAGGTGAATGTGAACATCATCACCTCAAAGTCACACAGCATCGCGACTGGACTGAGATCCTGTCCTGGATTAGGAGAAGTTTCCTCCATTTAAAGAGTGAGAAACATGAAACAATTGTCTTCAGTCCACGCTACAAACTCCACCCCGTGGACACTGACACCATCCCACTCTGATGCTGAAGCAGGCTGTTTACAACCAGGTTCAAATATTTATTTTCTAAGTCTGACTTTGCAGGGTCGACAAGGCTGTTTCCCGTGCCAAGGCCTATGCCTGGTCTGCCCATTTCCATACCTTTTTAGTAACTTTGTACCAGTTGGGTATAACTGAGTGGCTTGCTGTGTCATATCAGAGGGAATTTAAGATTCAACCACATTGCAGATCTGGAGATACATGTAGGCCAGACCAGGTGAAGATGGCAGATTTGTTTTTCCCTAAACAGCACTAGTGAACCCAATGGGCTTTAATGATAATCAATAATGGTTTTTTGCTCATCATTAGCTTTTCAAATTTAAACTTTTATTAAATGTAAATTCCACCACCTGCCGTGGCAGGATTTGAACCTCGGTTCCCAGAACATTACCCTGGGTCTCACCCCCTCGATGCCCTTCCAACCACACACCTGTCCCATCTCCAAGAATGGGTTTCCATCGGTGAGGGGGCTGGGACCTCACACTGCATACTTCTTTGAAAACATGTATTGATATCCTCATAGCTATTTCTAAAATTATTAAAATGGGAGAAATAGCTGAATCTGTGAGTGTCTCTGACCCCTGAACAAATGGAGCAATCTGGGAGACACAAAGAAACTCACACCTCATTCTCCCAAAAGCGACATTTTGATTCTGGATCATGTGAAACACAATTGTTCTCTGTGATCTCTGCACTGTAAATCTTTCCTTTCTCTGTCCATCTTCTATGTATGAATGTATCCATCATTATGAAGTGCTTCAAAAGGTTAGTCATGGCACAAATCAGTCCGGCCTCCCAGACTGCCTGGATCCACTACAGTTCACTACTGCCACAACAGGTCCACAGCAGACACCACCTCCCTGGCCCTGCACTCAACCCTGGAACCACCTGGATAACAAAGCACCTATTTCAGACTCCTGTGTATTGACTACAGCTCAGCCTTCAACACCATTATTCCTACGAAACACATCTCCAAATTCCGTGGCCTGGGGCTTAGCTCCTCTCTCTACGACTGGATCCAAGACTTCCGAACACACAGACTGCAATCAGTAAGAATAAGCAACAACACCTCCTCCACAATCATCCTCAACACCGGTGCCCCAGAATGCTGTGTCCTCAGCCCGTTACTATACTCCTTATACACCTATGACTGTGTGGCCAAATTCCCCCGCAACTTGATTTTCATGTTTGCTGATGACACCACCGCAGTGAGTCATTTCTCAAACAATGATGAGACAGAGACAGGAATGAGACAGAGAATCTGGTGAACTGGTGACAATAATCTCTCCCTCAATGTCAACAAAATGAAGGAGATAGTCATCAACTTCAGGAATCGTAAAGGAGAACATGCCCCTGTCTACATCAACAGGGATGAAGTGGAAATGGTCGAGAGCTGAGTTTCTAGGTGACCAGATCCCAACAACCTGTCCCGGTCCCTCCATGCCAATGCTACAATTACGAAAGCCCACCAATGTCTCTGCTTTCTCAGGAAGCTAAGGAAATTTGGCATGTCCGTTATGACTTTCAACAACTTTTATAGATACACCATAGAAAGCATTCTTTCTGGTTGTATCACAGCTTGGCGTGGTTCCTGCTCTGTCCAAGAACGCAAGAAACTACAATGGGTCATGACCGAAGCCTAGTCCATCACGCAAACCAGCCTCCCAACCATTGACTCTGTCTACACTTACCGCAACCTCAGAAAAGCAGCCAGTATAATCAATGACCCCACACACCCCGGACATTCTCTCTTCCAACTTCTTCCATCGGGAAAAAGATACAAAAGTCTGAGGTCCCGTACCAATCGACTCAATAACAGCTTCTTCCCTGCTGCTGTCAGACTTTTGAATGGACTTACCTTACATTAAGTTGATCTTTCTCTACACCCTAGCTATGACTGTAACACAACATTCTGCACTCTCTCCTTTCTTCCTCTATCTATGGTATGCAAGAAACAATACTTTTCACTTCATACTAATACATGGTGGCACAGTGGTTAGCACTGCTGCCTCACAGCACTGGGGACCCAGATTCGATTCCCAGCTTGGCTCACTGTCTGTGTGGAGTTTGAATATTCTCCCTGTGTCTGCATGGGTTTCTTCCGGAAGCTCTGGTTTCCTCCCACAGTCCAAAGATGTGCAGGTGAGGTTAATTGGCCGTGCTAAAATTCTCCCTCTGAACAGGTGCCAGAGTGTGGCGACGAGGGGATTTTTACAGGACCTTCATCGCAGTCTGAATGTAAGCCTACTTGTGACTAATAAATAAACTTTGTGTGACAATAATAAATCAAATCAAATGGTGCAACATTGAGTTACCACATTTGGAGTGTCTGTGAGTAAACTAAAGTTAATTCTCACTTAGAGTCATAGAGGTTTACAGCATGGAAACAGGCCCTTCGGCCCAACTTGTCCATGCCACCCCTTTTTTTAAACCCCTAAGCTAGTCCCAATTGCCCGCATTTGGCCCATATCCCTCTATAGCCATCGTACCCATTTCCTTCCCTAAAGGACATTAGTGAACATACATACGGATGTATGAATTACGAGCAGGAGTAAGCCTTGAAGTATTGGGCCGTATGCCACTGCTTATAAAGGACGAATCAAATCAAAAACATCTTTCTGGTCACAGACAGATGTGAGATGAGAAATCAATGTGGAATAAGTTACCTTCCACCCCTCCTGTAGATAACATATCCCCCTAACATGGCTCACCCTGGCCCTGTCTTAGTGTTGTTTCTGAAAATTTCATGCATTCCCTCCTGACTTGACTGGACAGCCTCATCTATTCATTACCAACTTGAGTTTCGCTAAATCCCTGTCTCAGCTGAGGTTTCTAGAACTTTCATTCATTCCTTTATTTTCTTTAGACTTGACTGTCAGTGTCCCTCATTTAACCCATGAAAAACGTTGCTGTATATAAACCCCTGTCCTCTGCATCAAGTCCCACACACTCACCCATCACCATGTCCTCACCATGGGGCTGCAGTGGTTAGCACTGCTGCCTCACAGTGGGTTCAATTCATGGCTTGGGTGACTGTGTGTGTGGAGTCTGCACATTCTTCCCATGTCTGCATGGGTTTCCTCCCACAGTCAGGAAGGCTTGCTGGTTAGGTGCATTGACCCGAACAAGTGCCGGAGTGTGACAACTAGAGGAATTTTACAGGAACTTGCAGTGTTAATATAGGCTAAGCCTACTTGTGACACTAATAAATAAAGTTTAAAACACTGACCCACACAGGCTCCCAGTTAAACAACTCAATTTAAAACATTGCATCTTTTTTTGCAAATCCTTCCATGACATTATTGTTCCGTATTTCCAGTCACACAGATGTTTGAATCTTTTTCTACAGACACACTTACAATCAGGTTCTGATGAATGGAGTGACTCTGGCAGGTTTTGATCTGATGTCTGGTTTGAGTTTCCCTTCAAATTTTGTCGTCAAATTTCCTGTAAAAAAAGATCATCACTGTCAGTCAAGAATAGAAATTAAGTGAGAAACATTTCTCTTGGGTTGAGTTTTGTGTGTGTAAATCCTCCCCTTCTAACTCCCTGTAAAAGGAGTTTCCAAAGTCCATCCCTGTCAGTCCAGGAGAGAAATTCACAACATTCTCTCCTCCTGCTGACAGGGAGCAGCGCGCATGCGCGCTATTGCCCATCGCTCCGAGAAAGATGGTCTCCGTCAACTCGGGGCCTCCAAATCAGGCATCTGTGGTCGCGGCCCCGAATGGTTGGAACGCGGCACTGAGCAGTTATTATTCGGGTTCTCCTGTCTCCACTGGGTGCTTATGAAGCCCCCCCCATCCACCCCACCGCCTGCATTACCCTCCAGAATAAGCCGTTTCCCTGGAAACCCGGAGCCGATATAACCGCCCTGCTGCTACTGCGGCAGCAACATCCACTGCGCATGCACTTTGGATCTACAATGCGCGTGCGCAAAGTCTGTTGTAAGGATAGATCATATTCTGATTCACTGTGAATGCTGGGTAAGATAGCCACCATTGAAGTATGTTATTGCATATTAAAAAATTATGTTTTGTGATTCAATTACAACTGAAGCCAAAGCACCAAGGTATAAAATGCAAATAACTAATACAGCAGCTAATGTCAACAGGCACCACAGCTCTGTCCTGAGTTTAATTAATAGCGGAACAAACGTCTACATCTGAAGATGAACTCCTTGGAGTGTCAGCTGGTGTAACAAACTGATTGATTTACCATCCACCCCCTCTCCACACACACACACACACACACACACACACACACGGACTTGAAAATAAGAATGAACTCATGGTTGATCAAATCCTTTGAACTTTTAAATATGTTAACAGAAGGGGAAAATGAATAAATCCATTTACACACACAACATACCTGAATGGTCTCTTTCTGGTGTGGCTGTGCTGCTGTAAATAGGATAACTGACCACTTACATTCCAGAACTGACTGGGTCAGCACTGCCCTATTTCCAAGACCAACATTGAGGGGCAGCTGTTTCACAGCGCCTGGGACCCGGGTTCAATTCCCAGCTTGGGTCACTATCTGTGTGGAGTTTGCACGTTCTCCCTGTGTCTATGTGTGTTTCCTCTGGGTGCATTCACCATTGTTCTTCCTGACTCTAAACACAGTTGTGAAGGAGCTTCTGTTCCGTGTCTCGGAGCTCTGAACCATGGAAAAGAACGACTGGGACACATTTCTTACACTCCTCAGGATTCACCCACACGGGGACTTTGTTGTCAGTGAAAAGTGACGAAAAAGAACAAAGTGCTGTTTGTCCCTCTCAGCGTGACCCTGAAGGACTGTGTCAAGAATGAAGTTCTGTTCCTACTGTATGATCCTCCCTCAGATTTCCCTTTCTGAGCTCCAGCCTGGTGACGTTAAACACTCAAATGGAAAAGACAAAAATTGACAACAATGATTCAATCAAATGTCTATTTCACATTTATTCAGAATATCAAACCTCAACAGAAGAAAAAAGTCAGAGTGAACATGATTCAGACCTGGATATGATTAACAGCATCAATAAGTGTAGAATCCAAACCTTGCAGTCGTTTGTGAACTCGCTGGTGTGTTAGCAGGTGGGATGACTGAATAAATCCCTTTCCACAGACGTTACAGGTGAATGGCCTCTCCCCAGTGTGAACTCGCTGGTGATTCAATAGATTGGATGAACGAGTGAATCCCTTCCCACACACGGAGCAAGTGAATGGCCTCTCCTCACTGTGAACCTGCTGGTGTGTCAGAAGGTTGTATGAACGGGTGAATTTCTTCCCACATCCAGAGCAGGTGAACGGTCTATCCCCTGTATGGAGCTGCTGGTGTATCAGAAGATTGGATGAATTAATGAATCCCTTCCCACAGTCTGAGCAGGTGAAGGGCCTCTCCCCAGTGTGAATTCTCTGGTGGTTCAGTAGGCCAGATGGGCGGCTGAATCCCTTCCCCCACACACAGCAGGTGAATGGCCTCTCCCCAGTGTGAGTATATTGGTGCGTCAGCAGATCTTTTTTGCATTTAAAACTCTTCTCACAGTCAGAACATGGAGACAGTCTCTCATCAGTGTGAACAACTTGGTGTGTCACAATGTGGGATGAGCGAGTGAATCCTTTCCCACAGACAGGGCAGGTGAACGGCCTCTCCCCAGTGTGAACCCGTTGGTGAGTCAGAAGGTTGTATGAATGGGTGAACCCCTTCCCACAAACAGAGCAGGTGAACGGTCTCTCTCCAGTGTGACTGCGCCGATGAACTTCCAGTTGTGATGGGAAACCGAATCCTTTCCCGCACTCCACACATTTCCACGGTTTCTCCATGGTGCTGGTGCCCTTGTGTTTCTCCAGGTTGGATGATCAGTTCAAGCCTCATCCACACACACAACACACACGTAGTTTCACCCTGCTGTGAACTGTGATGTTTTTTCAGGCTGTGTAACTGGTTAAAGATCTATCCACATGCAGTTCACTGGAACACTCTCACTCGGGTGTGTGTTTGTCTCGATGCTTTTCCAGTCACAGTGATGTTTAATTTCTTTGCCCACAGGCAGAACAGACAAATATTTCTCTTTCCAAATTCAAAGACCGATGATATTCAGCTCTGAAGGAACTGAATGACTTTGCCAGTTATGATGTTCGGTTTGAGTTTTCTGTCTGCCATTCTTTCACTTCCAATATCCTGTAAAAACAGTTCAGAAAAGTCATCACTGTCAGAACAGGATAGAAACTCTGAACAGACAATTCTAGTTTGTCAGAAACATTTTTTCCTCTCTTGTTCCCCCAAATCTGTAAATCTCCGTCCCACACACTCTCCCTCCTCCCTGGGCTGAAATCCAAACCCATCTCACCATCTCTTTCCTCCACTCCCAGTTTTCTCCCTCCCTCTCCTCTGTCTGGGTTCAGTTCTCCAGCTCCTGTCTGCAGACTGACAATAAAACCAATGGGTCTTACTGGGGGTGTTGGGGCCTCCAGCGGGTGTTTGTGAATCCTCCCCGCCCACCTCCCAGGGTTTCCTTCCTTCCCAGAGATCAGAGTCCTCATTGATTTGAGGCCAAAGTGTAACCTCTTATTTATTGTCCCTCTCCCCCATCCTCTGATGTGAACCATCCTCCAGTGGCTGAGCCAGGATGGGGCCGTTAACCTGGGCCTGTTCCCGGGAGGGAGGGAGAAGCCCCGCAGCTGCAAACCAGGGAGCTGACAATGATTCTGAAGGGTTTGCGGATCCACAAAGTGTTTCCAAATCCTCCCAGCCACCGCCTAACGCTGACTCCGCTTCTCCGGGACAAACAAGCGCCAAGGACAGCAATGACACTGCGCATGCTCCACATCACAATGCCCGGGGACTGATTGACGGCAGCTCGGACCAATAGGAAGAGGGGGCGGGGCTGGAGGACCGAGCGGGAGCGGCTGGTCCTCCAACCAATCGGAGTGAATGGGGGGCGCGACCTGAAGCATGCGCAGTGCCGGTAATGGCGACGGATGGATGGTTTTGACTCGGAACCGAGATCAATACGAGGTAGAGGGCGGCGTGCGGGGAATGATAAATGTGGCGGGTGGGTGGAGAGACTTTGTAAACATGTTGTTCAAACCCAAACCCCGGAAATGAACTTCCCGGTTCCCCCCCTTTGTACCCAATGGAGCGGCAGCTTGTAGTGTTAGACCCGGGCTGACTGCCGCCATTGAGGCTGCATGTGGGAGACCGGCAGGGATTGTGATCGGAGAGTGAAGCCCTGACGTCACAATGGAATGGGTGAGGGTGTGACATCACAATGGAATGGGTGAGAGTGTGACATCACAATGGAATGGGTGAGAGTGTGACGTCACAATGGAATGGGTGGGAGTGTGACGTCACAATGGAATGGGTCGGAGTGTGAGGTCACAATGGAATGGGAAAAGATATTGACTATCTCGCTGATCTATGCCCCTCATTATTTTATAGACCGCTATAAGGTCACTACAAAGCCTCCTACGCTCCAGAGAAAAAAGTCGCAGTCTATCCAGCCTTATAACTCAAACCATCAAGTCCCGGTAGCATCCTAGTAAATCTTTTCTGCACGTTTTCTTGTTTAATAATATCCTTTCTACAATAGGGTGACCAGAACTGGACACAGTATTCCAAGTGTGGCCTTACCAATGTCTTTTACAACTTCAACAAGACGTCCCAACTCCTGTATTCAATGTTCTGACCAATGAAACCAAGCATGCTGAATGCCTTCTTCACCATTCTGTCCACCTGTGACTCCGTTTTCAAGGAGCTATGAACCTGTACTCCTGGATCTCTTTATTCTATAGCTCTCTTCAAGTCCCACCATTAACTGAGTAAGTCCTGCCCTGGTTCGATCCACCAAAATGCATCACCTTGCATTTATCTAAATTTAACTCCATCTACCATTCATCAGCCCACTGGCCCAATTGACCAGGATCCTGTTGCAATCCTAGATAACCTTCACTGTCCAATATGCCACCAATCTTGGTGTCATCTGCAAAATTAATAACAATGCCTCCTATATTCCCATCCAAATCATGAATATAAATGGCAAATAACAGAGGACCCAGCACCGATCCGTGAGGCACACTGCTGGTCACAAGCCTCCAGTTTGAAAAACAACCCTCCACAACCACCCTCTATCTTCTGTCATCAAGCCCATTTTGTATCCATTTGGCTACCGTACCCTGGCTCCTGTGAGATTTAACCTTCTGCGACAACCTACCATGTGGTACCTTGTCGAAGGCCTTGCTAAAGTCCATGTAGACAACATCAACTGCACTGCCCTCATCTACCTTCTTGGTTACCCCTTCAAAAATATAATATCAAGGGTAAGACTCTTAGCAGTGTAGAGGATCAGAAGGACCTTGGGGTCCGGGTCCATAGGACTCTTAAATCGGCCTCGCAGGTAGAGGAGGTGGTTAAGAAGGCGTATGGTGTGCTGGCCTTCATCAATCGAGGGATTGAGTTTAGGAGTTGGGAGATAATGATGCAGCTTCATAAGACCCTCGTCAGACCCCACTTGGAGGACTGTGCTCAGTTCTGGTCACCTCATTACAGGAGGGATGTGTAAATGATTGCAAGGGTGCAGAGAAGATTTACAAGGATGTTGCCTGGATTGGTTGGCATGCCTTATGAGGATAGGTTGAGGGAGCTCGGTCTTTTCTCCTTGGAGAGTCGAAGGATGAGAGGTGACCTGATCGAGGTGTACAAGATGTTGAGAGGTATAGATCGAGTGGATTCTCGGAGGCTTTTTCCCAGGGCTGAAATGGCTGCTATGAGAGGATACAGGTTTAAGGTCCTGGGGAGTAGCTACAGAGGAGATGTCAGGGGTAAGTTCTTCACTCAGAGGGTGATGGGTAGTGGAATCGGCTGCCGTCAGGGTGGTGGAGGCAAACTCGATAGGGTCTTTTAAGAGACTTCTGGATGAGTACATGGGACTTAATAGGATTGAGGGTTATAGGTAAGCCTATATATAAGCCTAGGTAGGTAGGGACATGACCGGCGCAACTTGTGGGCCGAAGGGCCTGTTTGTGCTGTATTTTTTTCTATGTTCTAAGTTCTAAAAAACTCAATCAAATTTGTGAGACATGATTTTCCACTCACAAAGCCATGCTGTCCCTAATCAGTCCTTGCGTCTCTAAATGCCTGTAGATCCTGTCTCTCAAAATTCCTTCAAGCAACTCAGCCACTACAGATGTGAGGCTCACCCACCGGCCTGTAGTTCCCAGGCTTTTCCCTGCAGCCCTTCTCAAACAAAGGCACAACATTTGCCACCGTCCAATCTTCAGGCACCTCACCTGTGACTATCGATGATTCAAATATCTCTGCTAGGGGACCCACAATTTCCTCCCTAGCCTCCCACAATGTCCTGGGATCCACTTCATCAGGTCCCGGGGATTTATCTACCTTGATGCACTTTAAGACTTCCAGCACCTCCTTCTCTGTTACATGTGCACTCCTGAAGACATCACTATTTATTTCCTCAAGTTCCCTAACATCCATGCTTTTCTCAACAAAGGATTCCTCAAAGGATTGTGAATGAAGCCCAGTCCATCACCCAAACCTGCCTCCCATCCATTGACTCTGTGTACACATCCGGGTGCCTCGGAAAAGCAGCCAGCATAATCAACCCTCGCACCCCGGACATTCACGCTTCCACCTATTTCCTTTGGGAAATGAAACAAAAGTCTGAGCTCACGTACCAACCAACTCAAGAACAGCTTCTTCCCTGTTGCCATCAGACTTTTGAATGGACCTACCCCGCACTAAGTTGATCTTTCTGTCCACCTTAGCTATGACTGTAACACTACATCCTGCACTCTCTCCTTTCCTTCTCTATGAACTGTATGCCTTGTCTTGATAGTGTGCAAGAAACAATTCTTTTCACTGTATACTAGTACATGTGACAGTAATAAATCTAATCAAGTGCATCCTCTGATCTTGTGGGAGTCTGGGGAAGAAATTGCAGAGGCTCTTGCAGAAATATTTGCTTCATCCCTTTCCACTGGTGAAGTTCTGGAAGACTAGAGTGTGGCTAATGTTATTCCATTGTTGGAGAAGGGTTGCAAAGAGAAGCCTGGTAATTACAGGCCGGTGAACCTGACAACAGTGGCGGGTAAGTTACTGGAGAGGATTTGGCCAACCTTTGGGTAATCAAGGTCTGGTTAGGGAGAGTTGTCAGAGATCCTGGGTACCAGCAACTTTAAGCATTCTTAGTCAACTTGAGTACAAACAGCACTGGACACCAGGCATAATCCAATGTGGGCCCTTTAATAACTTGTGCACAAGGAGAAACCCTGTGCAGCTGTCCCGCAAGTGGTTCTGATGTTACAGAAAAATAACTTGGCAATAATAGTCAATTACAGCAAATCAGAAACCAGGAATGTTTCTAATCCTTCATTGACGGACATATTCGCCAATTAAATCCTAGCTTTTCGCCCTTTCGCGTTCAAAATTGACTTCTGCTAATCTTTTATTTGCATAGCATATCCCCATATCTCGCCTTTGGTATTTGTTATGGAGAAATCTGGTCTTGCTCACCCTCTGGTGAAGGCCGAAAAGCAGAATGTTCTGGGGCCTACGTCAGTGAAGATTAGCCTGTTCATGCTGAAATAGCAGACACTGACTCCTTTGAAGGTCTGCAAGCCGATAAACATTTTCACTCGCTGTTAAAGAGAAGGCAGGAAACTTTAATCTGAGCATTTCCACATAGTCAGCACTGCTTCGTGCATGTGTTAGAGTGGGCCAAGGCTGAGGCAGCTGTCGTATATATATTTATAGAGTGAGAATAGACTAACATTTCGAGTCTGGATGACCCTTTGTCAGAACTCTGATGAAGGGTCATCCAGACTTTAAACGTTGGCTCTATTCTCTCTCCACAGATGCTGTCAGACCTGCTGACATTTTCCAGCATTTTCTGTTTTTGTTTCAGATTCCAGCATCCGCAATATTTTGCTTTTATATATATTTATATATCCAAATGTGCTATGTTAACAAAATGGGCAGTTACTAACCGAAATATAAAGCATCATGTGATTTAGCTGACTTGACCATATTCCTATAGTTATTCAGTCATTAAAGACACAGTCATGGAGCATTAAACTTGCCTCGCAGGGCCCCTCGTATCAACACACAGGCAGCTGCTTTGTGAGACTGCGAGCAGCACAGACAAGTCAGAGATAAGAGTGTCCTGAGAAGAGAGATTCATTGTGAAGGCTCAGGGACAGTTGATAAGATGTATTAATTCTATGATTCTCATGAACATTTTTTCCCCTCTCATTCCCAAAAGCTGTAAATCTCCATCCCACACACTCTCCCTCCATTCTCACTCTGCTGTATCTAATATTCACCCTCCCAATTCTCCTGAAGGTGCTGATTGAGGCTGATTGACAGATCCATGCTCACTGCTTCCTGTCCACGACTCAGAAATCATAATAGGAGCTGCAGTTGGCCATTCAGCCCATTGAACTGCCTCAACCATTCATTGAGAATTGGCTGATCTACCGCAGCATCATTTCCCACGCTATCCACCAGATAGAGAGAGAATAGAGCCAATGTTCTGAGTCTGGAGAGAGGAAAGAATGTTCCATAGAAACTAGAATTGTGTGTTCTGAATTTCTATCCTGCACTGACACTGATGACTTCTGTAAACTTGTTTTACAGGATATTGAAAGAGGAATCACAGGCTGAAATCTCAAACGTCACATCTAGATCTGACAGAGTCATATTCCTTGGGACCTGAATATCATCGGCCTTTGTATCTTGAAGGAGAAATTGTTGTCTGGTCTGTCAGTTTGAAAAGATTTCAAACATTAGTGTGACTGGAAAAGCACCAACACACGGCCACACTCGAGTGAGAGTCTTCCAGTTCACAGACTCAAGAGCTTTAACCAGTTACATAGCCTGAATAAATATCACACCATTCACAGCGGGGAGAGACTGGACACGTGTTCTGTGTGTGGACGAGGCTTCAACTGATTGTCCACCCAAGAGAGAGGCAAGGACACCTGCACCATGGAGAAACCATGGAAATGTGCGGACTGTGGGAAGGGATACGGAGCCCCTTCAGAGCTGGAAGTTCATCGGCGCAGCCACACTGGGGAGAAGCCATTCACCTGCTCTCAGTGTGAGAAGGGATTCAGTCAGTTATCCAACCTGCAGAGACACCAGCGAGTTCACACTGGGGAGAGACTGTTCACCTGCTCTCAGTGTGGGAAGGGATTCACTAATTTATCCACCCTGCGTAGACACCAGCGAGTTCACACTGGGGAGAGGCCGTTCACCTGCTCTCAGTGTGGGAAGGGATTCAAAGTTTCATCCCGGCTGCTGAGACACCAGCGAGTTCACACTGGGGAGAGACCGTTCTCCTGCTCTGTGTGTGAGAAGATATTCAGTCTTTTATCCCAGCTGCTGAGACACCAAAAAGTTCACGAGTGATTCCAGGGGTTGGATTCTGCTGTTATTGTTTCTGCTCTCAATTACATCCAGGACTGCATTTTGTTCATTCTCACAGTTGGTCAATGGGGAGGGTCAGAGGGTTTCTTTCTGCTGGACTGGCCGGTCTCATGACTTTGTCTCCAGTGGGCTGATGCTCTTTGAGTCTTGTTGCGAATACCTGGTTTCAGATTTCACACGGATCACAGAGTGACAGGGTGTTAGGAAGTTCAGAGTCACTATTTCTGTTTGAAACCTCCCAATGCCCATCCAATTTCCTTTGTAATTGTTTATTGTCTCCACTTCCTCCACCCTCGTAGGCAGCGAGTTCCAGGTCATTACCATTCGCTGCATCAAAATATTCTTCCTCACATCCCTCCTGCATCTCTGACCCAAAACCATAAATCTGTGTCCCCCTCGTCCTTGTCCGTCAGCTAATGGGAACAGCTTTTCTTTGTCCACCTTATCTAAACCTGTCAGAATCTTGTCCACCTCTATCAAATCTCCCCTCAACCTCCTTTTCTCCAAGAGGAACAACCCCCAGCCTGACATTGACAATAAAGAACAAACTAACAGAATATGTTAATACCTGAAATCAAATGGGAATGTTTAATTTCTGTTTTAAAGAAATCATGAATATATTGTCCCGTACAATAAAGGGATTTGAATAACTCAGCTTGGGTGCAGTTGAATGAAATGTATCAATCTCGTATCCACCCACAGTCTAGAGGAAGTGTGGAATGTGTAGCTGGAAATCCCTCCCTAACAGTACTGTGGGTGTACTTACACCTCAGGCATTGTAGCAGTTCAGGAAGGCAGTGTTGGTGCTGATCGTGGCCGAGGCAGCTACAGACAGCCACATATCCTGTTATAACTGAAGGACTGCAGATTAAATGCGAGGCATTGTGGGACATGACTATCTTGACCACATTCCTGTGACTGCTCAGTTTCTGCAATCATGAACCATTAAAGCTGCTTAGCAGGGCTCTGAAAGAGGACCTGGTGAGAATATTTACTCATAATGAGTTAGAATTAAACTTATCCCAGGACCGGCTGGTGTTCAGTGGCTGAGATTCCTGAATGTGTAAAAAGGGGGTCTGATCAATCAACAAACAGTGGTAGGTAGTTAGTTAAGAAGCGTTCTCATGCATTATTTGAATTATTTTATCATAAATTTGTGATCAGAACTGTGAGGGACTTGTAACCCAATAGTTGTTGAATTGACGGTAAACTCCAAGTAGCACTGGACTGAAAAGGGGGTCTGACCAAGAAGTGAAGTGATCTCAAGGCATTGTTTAAATTACATCATCATTGGCCAACTTCCCCTTTGTGACGTCACAGTGGAGCCATCCTTGAATCAGCCAATGGGAATCACTGTGCTCCGCGGTGACGTCTCCGGGTTCCAGTGCGCAGGCCCGGGCGCGCGGACCCGGGAGCCCCGCCCCCACCCATTGTTCCCCTCCCCCTACACCACATCGAGCCACGGTTTCCAGGCAACCGGCTGGCGGCTCCGGCCAGAGCGAGAAGCCGCTCGGTGAGCTCCCCCTCCCCCCGGCCCGGGACTGCGCAGGTCCAAGGGAGGGGGAAGCTGTGAATTGCAGGGCAGATCCTGCCCCCTGACCTTCTGAGGTGTTGATTAATAGGAAGAGTTGGAGGACCGGAAGGACTCTGGTTCTCCAGCTGATCAGAGCGCGGGCTTTGCGTGAATGAAGATTGAGCTTCAGACAGACTGAAACTTCCTCCTGTCTCCAACATCAGAGAGGTTGTTTCTGTCGTGAAGTGGTTGTCATGTTTGCCTGACACGCAAAAGGTCCCCGGGTCAGAACCGGGCAGGAATGTTAATTTGTTAATTCCAGCATCTGAAAGTGGGAAGGGGGAGGAAGGTGAGCTGTTGCCTGCCTGCCTGCTGTCGTCTGGCCTGCCTGTCGTCTGGCCTGCCTGTCTTCCGTCCGTCCGCCCACTGGAGGGTGCTCTCTCCCTGGAGGGAGAGAGGACACGGAGTGACTTTCTTTCTTTTTTCTTTCCATCTCTGGGAGGGAGGACTGCACGTTTCAACATCGAGGGACTGAGTGGTTGGGCTGGTGCCCTCATCATCAGAAGGTCGGTGCCTGAAAGGGATGGGGGGGTGAAGTAAATTCAGACTGTTTTTTCCATCGGCGGGCGGGCGGGCGAAGACACCCCGGACTTGAACTGTTTGCGCCCAAAAGGGCTGGAGGAGTAAAGTCCCCCACCCACTGCTGCTGCCCCCAACACCGGCACCCCCTCCCCTCTTTCCCCCTGACTGGGGCACCGGCCCCCCCTCCGTGCCTTGTCCCTCGTCCTCCCTCCTGCTCCTCCGACCTCCTCTCTCCTCTCTCGCTCCGGGGAGAGAGCACCTAGATCCCCATCCACCTACCCTACCCTCCCTTATTTTTCCCTCCTCTTATACGCCCTGCCGTGGCAGAGCCTTCTCGGCCCACCTATGCGGGCGTGGCAGCTACCAGAGCCCCCGCCGCTCCCAAGGCCCTGCCACCTTTTTCGTTGCTCACGCGGCAGCTCGGGGTTAAGTGCTACGCCCACCCCGACATGTCCATCGAGGCCTGTGTCAAGGCAATGGCTGGGGTTGTCGGCCCCTCAGCCATTGTCGCGGCCTCTAAGATGTACGGCCGGGCCGTATTCTTTTTGAAGGCCACCCACCCGCCACATTTATCATTCCCCGCGCGCCGCCCTCTACCTTGTATTGTTCTCGCTTCCAAGTTGAAACCGTCCGTCCGCCGCCGCCATTACCCGCACTGCGCATGCTTCAGGTCCCGCCCCTCATTCACTCCGATTGGTTGGAGGACCAGCCGCTCCCGCTCGGTCCTCCAGCCCCGCCCCCTCTTCCTATTGGTCCGGAGCTGGCGTCAATCAGCTCCCGGGCATTGTGATGTGGAGCATGCGCAGTGTCATTGCTGTCCTTGGCGCTTGTTTGTCCCGGAGAAGCGGAGTCAGCGTTAGGCGGTGGCTGGGAGGATTTGGAAACACTTTGTGGATCCGCAAACCCTTCAGAATCATTGTCAGCTCCCTGGTTTGCAGCTGCGGGGCTTCTCCCTCCCTCCCTCCCGGGAACAGGCCCAGGTTAACGGCCCCATCCTGGCTCAGCCACTGGAGGATGGTTCACATCAGAGGATGGGGGAGGGGGACAATAAATAAGAGGTTCCACTTTGGCCTCAAATCAATGAGGACTCTGATCTCTGGGAAGGAAGGAAACCCTGGGAGTTGGGCGGGAAGGATTCACAAACACCCGCTGGAGGCCCCAACATCCCCAATAAGACCCATTGGTTTTATTGTCAGTCTGCAGACAGGAGCTGGAGAACTGAACCCAGACAGAGGAGAGGGAGGGAGAAAACTGGGAGTGGAGGAAAGAAATGGTGAGATGGGTTTGGATTTCAGCCCAGGGAGGAGGGAGAGTGTGTGGGACGGAGATTTACAGATTTGGGGGAACAAGAGAGGAAAAAATGTTCCAGACGAACTAGAATTGTCTGTTCAGAGTTTCTATCGTGTTCTGACAGTGATGACTTTTCTAAACTGTTTTTACAGGATATTGGAAGTGAAAGATTGGCAGACAGAAAATTCAAACCGGACATCACATCTGACAAAGTCATTCAGTTCCTTCGGAGCTGAATATCATTGGTCTTTGAATATAGAAAGAGAAATATTTGTCTGTTCTGCCTGTGGGCAAAGAAATTAAACATCAGTGTGACCGGAAAAGCATCGAGACAAACACACACCCGAGTGAGAGTGTTCCAGTGAACTGAATGTGGAAAGAGCTTTAACCAGTTACACAGCCTGAAAAAACATCACAGTTCACAGCAGGGTGAAACTACGTGTATGTTGTGTGTGTGGATGAGGCTTGAACTGATCATCCAACCTGGAGAAACACAAGGACACCCGCACCATGGAGAAACCGTGGAAATGTGTGGATTGTGGGAAGGGATTCGGTTTCACATCACAACTGGAAGTTCATCGGCGCAGTCACACTGGGGAGAGACCGTTCACCTGCTCCGTCTGTGGGAAGGGATTCACCCATTCATACAACCTTCTGACTCACCAACGGGTTCACACTGGGGAGAGGCCGTTCACCTGCCCTGTGTGTGGGAAGGGATTCACTCGCTCATCCCACATTGTGACACACCAACTTGTTCACACTGATGAGAGAATGTTTACATGTTCTGACTGTGAGAAGAGTTTTAAATGCAAAAAGGATCTGCTGACACACCAACGAATTCACACTGGGGAGAGACCGTTCACCTGCTCTGTGTGTGGGAAAGGATTCATTCAGTCATCCCACTTGCAGACACATCAACTTGTTCACTCTGATAACAAACTTTTTAATTGTTCCCACTGTGAGAAGAGCTTTAAAAATAAAAAGGATCTGCTAACGCACCAATATGCTCACACTGGGGAGAGGCCATTCACCTGCTGTGTGTGTGGGAAGGGATTCAGCCGTCCATCTGCCCTATTGAACCACCAGAGAATTCACAGTGAGGAGAGGCCCTTCACCTGCTCAGACTGTGGGAAGGGATTCACTCGTTCACCCAACTTATTGAATCACCAGCGAGTTCACACTGGGGAGAGGCCGTTCACCTGCTCTGTGTGTGGGAAGGGATTCAGTCAGTCATCCAACCTGCTGACACACCAGAAAGTTCACAGTGCGGAGAGGCCATTTACCTGCTCTGTCTGTGGGAAGGGATTTTCTCATTTATCTTATCTTCTGAAACACCAGCGAGTTCACACTGGGGAGAGGCCGTTCACCTGTAATGTCTGTGGAAAGGGATTTATTCAGTCATCCCACCTGCTAACACACCAGCGAGTTCACAAACGACTGCAAGGTTTGGATTCTACTCTTAATGATGCTGTTAATCATATCCAGGACTGAATCGTGTTCACTCTGACAGTCTTCATCCGTTGAGGTTTAATATTCTGAATAAATATGAAATAGACCAGCTTTGTTTTTTAAAATTGTTGTCGATTTTTGTCTTTCCCACCTGACCCCACATCACCAGGCTGGAGCTCAGAAAGGACAATCGGGGGAGGGTCATATGGCAAACAGGACGCAGTCCTTCAGGGTCACAGAGAGGGACAAACAGCACTTTGCTCTTCCTCATCTCTCTTCACGACAGCAAAGTACCCGTGTGGTTTAATCCTGAGATGTGCAAGAACCTCAGTCGCTCCCTTCTATGTTTCAGCGCTCCTAGACCAGGAACAGAAGTTCCTTTACAACTGTGTTTAGAGTCAGGAAGAACAACAGTGAATGCTGGTAGGATGCTGCTAAATCAGAGATTGGTGCAAAACTCGGACCTGTTCCTGACTGAGAGTGAAACGGCAGGATTAGATTTCCAGACTGAAAATGCAGAAAAGTCTAAAATATTTTAATGTGTTTGTGTCAGTGCCAGTTTATTGAACAGAAACCAGTTTAAAATAAATTGGTTAAAGTCTGCATTAAAGTAGCAGCTGGAGAGTTCAAAGGAACCTGTTATCTGCTGGGACAATTAGACAACAATTTGATTCCCAGATAAAAAGGAGTTACAGCGTGTCCAAGAATTCCCAGTTTTATTGATGAGGCTTCCCACACACTGTCCTTTTAAATAAACCTCACTCCTATCAACCTTTAACCATTATAAACAGAATAGAGAGAAGAGTGAAGCTGTGCCTGTCCCTTTAACTGGAAACTGAACAGCATCAAGCCCCAACTGTCCCTTTAAGAATGAATGATGTGTTCAGCTGAAGATTCCTATTGGTAGTTTTCTGGGTGATCTCCTTATTTTGGATTATTCTCAGTGATCCTCAGTTGTGTGAACCTCTTCTCACTCACTTAATATCTCTCCTCTCTGTCAGATACTCACTTAATATCTCTCCCCTCTGTCAGGTACTCACTTAATATCTCTCCTCTCTGTCAGATACTCAATATCTCTCCTCTCTGTCAGGTACTCACTTAATATCTCTCCTCTCTGTCAGATACTCAATATCTCTCCTCTCTGTCAGATACTCAATATCTCTCCTCTCTGTCAGATACTCAATATCTCTCCTCTCTGTCAGATACTCAATATCTCTCCTCTCTGTCAGATACTCACTTAATATCTCTCCTCTCTGTCAGGTACTCACTTAATATCTCTCCTCTCTGTCAGATACTCAATATCTCTCCTCTCTGTCAGGTACTCAGTTAATATCTCTCCTCTCTGTCAGATACTGACTCACTTAACATCGCTCTCCTCTCAGACACTCATTTCACTTACCTTCCACCTCTACACTCAATTAAACACGCTCCTTTCACTCCCTTACCTCTCTCTCAAATACTGTCTCAGTCACGTAACCTCTATCTTTCTCTCAGACACTCATTCATTTAACTTTTTTATGTCAGATAGTGCTGAAACTCACTTAATTTTTTTATTCTCTGGTTATCTCTCTCTAAAAAAGCACCAAACACCTTCAATCTCTCTTCTCTGTCTGAGACAACATCGAATTTACAGAGACTCAATCTTCTCTCTCTGTTTTTTTTATTCATATGTGGGACACAGGTGCCGCTGACTGGCCAGCATTTATTACCCATCCCTAGTTGCCCTTGTTCAGAGGGCAGCTGAGAGTCAACCACATTGCTGTGGCCCTGGAGTCACATGTAGACCAGACCGGGTAAAGACAGCAGATTTCCTTCCCTAAAGGACATTAGCGAACCAGATGGGTTTTTCTGACAATGGTTTCATGGTCATCACTCGATTCTTAATTCCAGATGTTTTGAATTGAATTCAAATTCCACCATCTGCCATGGCGGTATTCGAATCTGGGTCCCCAGAAAATTTGCTGAGTTTCTGCATTAACATCTAGCGATAATACCACGAGGCCATTGTCTCCCCACTTCTCTCTCCCACTTCCTCTGACAGGCCCTGACTCACTCTCATTTTCTGATCACCCTCTTTGGGGGAAACTCATTCCTTTCTATAATTTCCCCTCATCTCTCCCAGTGATGACCCTCAGTCCATCTCCCAATTCATTGACTGTTAAAAACCCAAATAATCTTTGTTTATTGTTTAACATGGGAATGGAGATGAATGTAATGCTGAGAGCGGCAGCAATCTGTGTGGTTGTTCTTGATGCTGTCAGAGTGAGTTCACCCTCACAGACAGGAAGAATATTCACGGTGATAACATCTCAAACTGATGTCGCCTGTTTCACTCTCAGGAAATACAACTTCCTGTTTCTCTGCTGCCAGTTGCAAACCGCGCATCTCACTTCTGGGCAAAAAATAAATCCAGGGGCCACAATCTGGTGAGAACATGTATCAGTGCGGCCTATATCCATCCACAGAGACAGGGCAGAGTCACACAGGATCACATTGCAGTGACATTTACAAATGAGTCTGTTATTTCTGTTCAGAGTCTCCATTCCCGGATATAACGAGCTGTATTTGTGGATCAGTCACTGAGTTCCCTCTGCTCCCCATAGCTGGGGACTGATAGCCTGCTCCCTTATATTGTATATCATTCTCTCTGTATTGCTTGTTTCCTCTGTTTCTCAGCTTTTATCTCTGACCACCTCATCTTTCTGTTTTTTAAAATCTCTCTCAATGTTTCTGTCTTTCTGTCTCTCCTCTGGATCTCTCTCAGTCTCTGTGTGTTCCTATTTAACCGAGATGTTCAGCATCATGAAGGGTTTCTGATTGATTATAGAAGGAAAAACAGGGAAAAAAGCAGAAAAACTCAGCAAGTCAGAGAGAAACAGTTAACATTTTGAGTCCATATGATTCTTCAGGGCAGGAAAAACATGGGCTTTTCTGTCTTAGATCAGGGTACGTGATGGGGAGGTTTAATAGAGATGTTTAAAATGACAAACGATTTATGATAGTGTCAATGGAGAGGAACTGTTTCCCAGAAGCAGGAGGGTCTGTCGATGGGGAGAAACTTTCCCAGGTGCAGAAGGGTCTGTCGATGGGGAGAAACTTTCCCAGGTGCAGAAGGGTCTGTCGATGGGGAGAAACTTTCCCAGGTGCAGAAGGGTCTTTCGATGGAGAGAATCTATTTCCCAGGTATTGGAGGGTCTGTCGATCGGAAGAAACTGTTTCCCAGGTGCAGGAGAGTCTGTACACAGAGGGGATACAGAGATTTAACATTATTGACAACTTAACTGGAGAGGGTGATGAGGATGATTTTTTACACAATAATTTGATGCAATCTGGAATGTACAAACTGACAGGTGCGAGAAGCAGATTTCAAGTAAAGTTTATTGGTCACAAGTAAGGCTTACATTAACACTGCAATGAAGTTCTGTGAAATTCCCCGTGTCACCACAGTCCGGCACCTGTTTGGGTCAATGCATCTAACTAGCACGTCTTTCAGAATGTGGGAGGAAACCGGAGCACCCGGAAGAAACACACGCAGACACGGGGAGAACGTGCAAACTCCACACAGTGACTCAAGCCGGGAATTGAACCCGGCGCTGTGAAGCAGCAGTGCTAACCACTGTGCCGCCGTGCTGCCCAGCCACCGTGCTGCCCAATTTAATAGTAAATTTCAAAGAGAATTGGATAAATACTTGCAGAGGGAATTTGGCAGAACGATGGTAAATGGGATTAATTGACAGTTCACTCGTCTTTGTGACATTCTGAATGTTTCTCTCCTGAGGTTTTAACATTTGATCTTTTCACAATGTGTCTCAAACAGAAGATCAAAACATTGGGTTTGATGAGCTGTCAGATCTGTTTCCCATGTGACTGTAACTCAAGAATTGCAGATAAGCATGAGAAGGAACTGATTATTTTCAGTTCCTCTCACAGGTACACCTCAATATCAGAAATCTCTGGAGTTCCCCATGTCCTCATTATTCTCCCCTTGAGCATAACAGCTCTCAGTCAAGTAGAGTCAGTAACACATGTCTCTGCCATGATGTTTGCATTCCTATTTTACCACTCACCTCCCAGTGACACTCAGCATAACACACAAACCTCAAACTATCATTGCCCCCTTACATCTTGTCCTCCTCTTACAAGCAAATATTTGTTGGGCCTCTTGTCTCCCTTAATGTCAGGTTACCTGCAGGCAAAATGACCTCAGCGACACTGGAACCGATCTTTGTGATTATCATTGTTACACCAGATTCCAATCAGCCCCAGGACCTGCAGTTGTAAAATGCAGTAACATTTTAATATCAGGCAGGTTATTGTCAAATAGTAAGTGGCAGAGTGACAAATAACAGAATTGGAATATATTATATCAATAGACCATGACTCACTCGCTATCAAATGAGACCCAAACTTTGGTTATGGTGCACGAGATATTGACTGTATTATCATTACATTGGATCCCCGGGCCTAGAATACCCGACGCTAAAATGCCACCCTGACTACCTTCCATGGGAGTTCACCTCTGTTAGCCTGACAGCAGTTTACGTCCCACCCCATGCAGGCGTGAAGACGCCATTGGATGAAATATACACCACCACAAATAGCCTTGAGACGAGGCCTTGTCCTGAGGCCTTGTTCATCGTAGCCGAAACTTCAATCAGGCCAAGCTCAAGGGTGTTCTACCAAGGTACCTGCAACACATCTCCTGTTCCATCAGAGGCCCAAACATCCTAGACCACTGCTATACAAATATCAAAAATGCCTACTGCTCTATCACCAGCCCACACCTTGGAAAATCAAGTCTGTGCTCCTGCTCCCAGCTTAAAAGCAAAAACTGAAATGGGAGAATCTGCCAAAGAAAGTCGTGCAATATTGGTCTGAGGAATCGGATGATCTCCTACTAGACTGCTTAGAGTCAGTAGATTGGTCAGTATTTAAAAACTCTGTGACCAGCCTGAATGAGTCCTCCACTACAGTAACTGACTCATTAGTAAGCGTGTAGAAGACTGTGTGCCAAAGAAGCAAATCCATGTGTTTCCCAACCAGAAACCATGGATGAACAGGGATATCCACTGTCTGCTGAAGTTTAGATCTGAGACGTTCATGTCAGGCGACACTGACCTATACAAGACAGCCAGATATGATCTATGAAGATCCATCAAAGATGCCAAAAGACAGTACCGGATCAAGCTAGAATCCCAGGCTATCCACATGGATTCCCGTCGACTATGGCAAGGTCTGCAAGACATAAAAGGCTACGAGATTAAGGCAGGTAAAATCACCGGCTCCAATGCACCCCTCCCCACTGAGCTTCACACATTCTATGCCCGTTGTGAGCAAGAGGTCAGCGAGAGCACGCCCTCCATCCCAGAAGCCTCGAATGATTCTGTATGTTAGGTCACCAGTGCAGACATCAGAGTAGCCTTCTCAAAAGTCAACCCATGGAAAGCAACTGGCCCAGACGGGGTACCCCAATGAGCACTGAGGTCCTGCGTGGATCAGCTGGCAAGGGTATTCACAGACATCTTCAACCTCTCATTACAACAATCTAAGGTCCCTACCTGCTTCAAGAAGAGGACCATCATCCCGATACCAAAGAAAAGCCAGGGCAGCGTGCCTTAATGACTATCATCCGGTGGCTCTGACAAACCATCTTTTTGTGATTCATGCACAAGGACACCCAGGTCCCTTTGCGCAGCAGCATGCTGCAATTTATTACCATTTAAATGCATGGTTGGGGACCCCGCGCACCCCCGACATTCTCTCTCTCACCTTCTTCCATCGGGAGGGGGATGCAGAGGTCTTGGGGTCGCGTGCCGACCGACTCGAGAGCAGCTTCTTCCCGTGCTGCTGTCGGACTTTTGGGTGGGCCTATCTTGCATTGGGTTGGTCTTTCTCTGCACCCTAGCTGTGGCTGTGGCACTGCATTCTGCGCTCTCTCATTTCCTTCTCTATGAACGGTATGTTTTGTCTTTATAGCGCAGAAGAAACAATACTTTTCATTGTATGCTAAAACATGTGACAATTAAAAAAAATAGTCCATTTTGCTGTTATTCCTACCAAAATGGATGACCTCACATTTACCAACATTGTACTCGATTTCTGTTGGCAAAATAGGTTGCATGCTTACTTTTTAATTATACAATGTTCAGAGCACTAAATTTGACACACAGAATCATAGAATCCCTGTAGTGCAGAAGGAGGCCATTCGGCCCATCAAGCCTGCACCGACAACGATCCCATCCAGGCCCTATTCCTGTAATCTCATGCCCCAACATGAAAGGGGCAATTTATCATGGCTAATCCACCTAACCTGCACATCTTTGGACTGTGGGAGGAAACCCACGCAGACACGGGGAGAATGTGCAAACTCCACACAGTAACCTGAGGCTGGAATTGAACCCAGGTCCTTGGCGCTGTGAGGCAGCAGTGCTGACCACATGTGACCAATAACCAAGGACATGGCAGACATGACCAGTGTGTGAATTGCTGATGAATGGTCTTGTCCCTGTTGTTCCAATCTGTGTCCACAAAGGTACAATCCAATGGCAGAGCCATTGCCCAGCATTCACTGCGGGAGCTGCTGCGCAGGCGCACTGTTAGGTTGTGATTGGAGCATGCGCGGTGCGGGTGCTGCAGCTTGATGGAAGGGCGAGGCGGTCGTGTGGCTTTCGCAACGGGTGAAATAAAACACCCAGTGTGGATGGGGAACGGAGCCGGTGGGTGGAGAGATTTCATTAACACCGGACTCAGCTCGCAAAGTTCGAGTAAAAATCTAACGGTCCCCAATTTGGACAGAGAGGATTGTTCGGTAGTTCTCTCGGTGTGGGGCCTGGCTCACCGATCGCCATCTTTATAAGGGGCAATGTTCCGGTAAGGACGCTGCCATCTTTATAGGGGGCAATACCAGTAGCAGGAGAGAACTTTATGCATTTCTATGTTAAAAGCAAAATACTGAGGGTGCTAGAAATCTGAAATAAAAACCGAAAATGGTGGATTGCTACCCTTGGCTGACAGTAATGCATTTACAGGATACGCAAAAGAGAGAATTCACAATTCAAAACATTGCATCTAGATTCAGTCGATTCATCAAGATCATTGACCTTTGCATGTGCAAAGAAGCTGTTCTGTCTGTGGGAAATGATTTCAGCTATCAATGCGTCTGGTATTTGAAAATAAGAATGATAATTTCAAAATCAAGATTCCGCTTGACTGGAAATCATGGCAAAGTACTGCAGATGCTGAAATCTGACGAAGGGTCATCCTGACTCGAAAAGTTGGTTCTATTCTCTGTCCATGGATGCTGTTAGACCTGCTGAGAGTTTCCAGCATTTTTTGCTTTTGTTGTGACTGGGAATCAATGTGGGTGAGCAGGCACTGAGATCTTGGGGCTAACTGGACTTGCTGTCATAGAGTCACACAGCACAGAAAGAGATTCTTCAGCCCATAAGGGAACAAGCGAAGAAAAGATGTTCCACAGAATCAGAATTGTCTATTCAGAATTTCTGTCCTGTACTTACGAGGATTAATTTTATAAACTCCTTTTACAGGCTCTGAGAAAGGGAGGAATTCCAAACAACAACATCAAAACAAACATGACATCCAACATCTACTCACTTGATTCATCAGCGCTTGAATATTGTGGACCTTTGAATGTGGAATGAGAAATGTTTCTCTGTTTCTGTCTGAGGATTTCAAACTGAAAGTTTTGAAACAATTGACTGGAAAAGCACCGAGTGAGAGTGTTCCAGTGAACTGACTGTGGAAAGAGCTTTAACCAGTTATACAGCCTGATAGAACATCACAGCATTCACAGCACGGAGAAACCATACAGGTTTCAACTGATTGTCCAACTTGGAGAGTCACAAGGACACTGGCACCATGGAGAAACTGTGGAAATCTGGGGACTGTGGGAAGGGCTTCAATTACCCAACGCTGAAAACACATTACCATTGTCACACTGGGGAGACACCATTCACCTGCTCTGTCTGTGGGAAGCGATTCACTCAGTCATCCCATCTCACTGACCATCAACTTGTACACAGTGATCAGAGACCTTTTAAATGTTCTGATTGTGAGAAGAGGTTTAAAAGCAAGAAGCATCTGGTAGCACATCAGCTTGTTCATACTGGGGAGAGGCCGTTCCTCTGCTCTGTGTGTGGGAAGAGATTCAATCGGTCATCCCACCTTCTGACACATCAGCAAGTTCACACTGGGGAGAGACCATTCCTCTGCTCTGTGTGTGGTAAAGGATTCATTCAGTCATCCCAACTTCTGAGACATCAGCGAGTTCACACTGGGGAGAGGCCATTTACCTGCTCTGAGTGTGGGAAAGGATTCAGTCAGTTTTCTGACCTTCTGGTACACCAACGGGTTCACACTGGGGAGAGGCCATTCACCTGTTCTGTGTGTCGGAACAGCTTTGCTCAGTCATCTACTCTTCAGAGACACCAACGAGTTCATACTGGAGAGAGGCCATTCACCTGCTCTGAGTGTGAGAAGGGATTCATTCAGTTATCCGACCTTCTGAGACACCAGCGAGTTCACAAATGATTGTAGAATTTGGAGTTTGTCATTGTTGCTTTTAGAGACATCCAGGACTGAACATGTGGCTGTGTAAGCTGAGGTGTGTAAGAAATGTGTCCCAGCCACGCTCTTCCATGGTTCAGAGCTCTTAGAGACAGAACAGAAGCTCCTTTACAACTGGGTTTAGAGTCAGGAAGAACAACGGTGAATATTGGAAATGTGATGTCAAGTCAGAGATTGGTGTTAAATTGGGATCTGTTCCAGACTGAGACTCTGACAATAAATAGAAATGTGGAATGAACATTTAAAATGTTTGTGTGATATTCTTGATCAGACAATAACAGCACTCTACATTTTTATTGTCTCTTTAACACAGTAAATGTGAGAACTGACACTGTTTTCAGATGATGTCATTGATGGGAATATGTTCATGAGAAATAAGAGGCCAAGCCTCTGGAGACACCAGAGGTAAGTGTGGGAATGGGAAGCGAAGATATTATCAGTGATTCTCTGACTCTGATTGAAGAGAGAATAGTTTTAAAGTTTACTTATTTATTAGTGTCACAAGTAGACGTACATTAACACTGCAATGAAGTTACTATGAAAATCCCCTGGTCGCCACATTCCTGCACCTGTTCAGGTACACTGAGGAGAATTTAACATGGTCAATGCACCCTAACCAGCACATCTTTTGGACTGTGGGAGGCAACCAGAACATCCGGAGGAAACTCACGCAGACAAGGGGAGAATGTGCAGACTCTGCACAGACAGTGACCCAAGCCGAGAATCATACCCGGGTCTCTGGTGCTTGTGGCAGCAGTGCTAGCCACCGTACCACCCATATAGATCCAGGAGAGAGCAGCCCCACCCAGCTGCACAACAGTGGAGAGGGATGGAGCAGGATGATGTGGGCGACCTTGTCAAAGGCTGCAAATAGGTCGAGGATGAGAAGGGAGAGTTTATCTTTGTCGCAGTCACATAGGATGTCAGTGCGGACTTTGATAAGAGCTGTTTCAGTAATGTGGCAAGGCAGAAACCTGATTGAAGAATTCAAATATGGAGTTCTGGGAAAGATGGCCTTGGGTTTTGGGACATGACAAAACATTCAGTGTGAATGAGGGGGCGGGGCTGGAACACCAATGAGAGCGGCGGGTCCTCCAACCAATCGGAGTGAATGAGGGGGCGGGGCTGGAGGACCGAGCGCGAGCAGCGAGTCCTCCAACCAATCGGAGTAAATGAGGGGCGGGGCTGGAGGACCGAGCGAGAGCGGCTCGTCTTCCAACCAATCGGAGTGAATGAGGGGCGGGGCTGACGGCGAGTTGCACTGTGGTGATCTGGAGCATGCGCAGTGCCGATCACTGAGGATTGAGGCGGTTGTGGAAATATTCAGTCCACGCGATAAAACGGGTAAATCAGGAATGAGTGATGGAGCCGGTGGGTGGGCGGGCTTGGAGGCTTTATAAAAATCCCGTGTACGCCTCAAGTCCCCAATAGGAAGCTCGGATTCGATATTTGAACCGTTGACAACTGCTCGGGCTTTTTCCCCGATTCAGGCCCGGGTGAACGACCGCCATCTTGACAGTGTGTCGCCGAGCGCACGCGCAGACAGAGGGAGCTCCAGGCTCAGCCCCGCCCCTCATTCAGTCTGATTGGTCGGAGGACCAGCCACTCCAGCTCGGTCCTCCAGCCCCGCCCCCTCTTCCTATTGGTCAGAACTGCCGTCAATCAGTCCCCGGGCATTGTGAGCTGGAACAAACCCTTCAGAATCATTGTCAGCTCCCTGGTTTGCAGCTGCGGGGCTTCTCCCTCCCTCCCGGGAACAGGCCCAGGTTAACGGCCCCATCCTGGCTCAGCCACTGGAGGATGGTTCACATCAGAGGATGGGGGAGGGGGACAATAAGTTATACAATCCCGACAGTGCAGAAGGAGGCCATTCGGCCCAGTGAGTCTGCACCGACCACAACCCCATCCCTCACTGTTTGTATGTTCCCACAATTCTGGGAGACGCCAGCCTTACACAGCCTGACCTCAGTTCTGGCAAGACCCAGAGTTGCTGAGCAGAAACTGATAGCCAAGTTTCGCACACATGAGGACGGCCTCAACCGGGATCTTGGGTTCATGTCACACTATCTGTAACCCCCACGACTTGCCTGGACTTGCAAAATCTCACAAATTGTCCTGTCTGGAGACAATACACATCTCTTTAACCTGTGCTTAACCCTCTCTCCACTCGCATTGTCTGTACCTTTAAGACTTGATTACCTGTAAAGACTCGCATTCCAATCATTATTCTGTAAATTGAGTTTGTGTCTTTTTATGCCCTGTTTGTAATCAGAACTCCCACTCACCTGACGAAGGGGCAGCGCTCCGAAAGCTAGTGGCGTTTGCTACCAAATAAACCTGTTCGACCTTAACCTGGTGTTGTGAGACTTCTTACTGTTTTTACACCAGTCCAACGCCAGTATCTCCACATCATGACATTTAAGGGGACAGTAAAAAAAAAAAAAAAAAAAGACGGGTGGCACTTGAATCCCAGGGGGACCAATATCCTGGCGGGAAGGTTGGCTAAGGCTACTGGTGAGACTTTAAACTAGAAAGGTTGGGGGGAGGGAATCGAAATGAGGGGACTGAGAGCGAGGAGGTTAGCTCGCAAATAGATAAGGAATGTAGACAGGGTAAGAGGGAGGTTAGACGAGTGAGGGAGAAGGGAAGTGCTCAGGCTGAAGGTCTGAGATGTGTCTATTTTAATGCCAGGAGTGTAGTGAATAAAGTGGATGAGCTTGGAGCGTGGATTGCTGCTTCGAATTGTGATGTGGTGGCCATTACGGAGACTTGGATGTCTCAGGGACAGGACTGGGTGCTTCAGGTGCCGGGTTTTAGATGTTTCAGGAAGGACAGGGAGGGAGGCAAGAGAGGGGGGGGAGTGGCACTGTTGATCAGGGATAGTGTCACGGCTGTAGAGAAGGTGGACGCCGTGGAGGGACTGACTACGGAATCTCTGTGGGTGGAGGTTAGGAACAGGAAGGGGTCGGTAACTTTGCTGGGTGTTTTCTATAGGCCGCCCAATAGTAACAGAGATGTTGAGGAGCAGATGGGGAAACAGATCCTGGAGAGATGTAGGAATAACAGAGTTGTCGTGATGGGAGATTTTAATTTCCCAAACATAGATTGGAATATCCCTAGGGCTAGGGGTTTGGATGGAGAGGAGTTTGTTAGGTGTGTCCAGGAGAGTTTCCTGACACAGTATGTGGATAAGCCTACTAGAGGAGAGGCTGTTCTTGATCTGGTGCTGGCTAATGAACCTGGACAGGTGGAGGATCTCTCGGTGGGTGAGCATCTTGGGGATAGCGATCATAATTCTATCTCCTTCACGATAGCATTGGAAAGAGATAGGGTCAGGCAGGCTAGGAAAGTGTTTCTCTGGAGTAAAGGGAAATACAGTGTCATCAGGGAGGAAATTAGACGGGTAAATTGGAAGGAGGCATTCTTGGGGAAAAGTGCCGAAGGAAAGTGGAGGATTTTCAAGGAATGTTTGTCTGGAGCTCTGCATGACAACGTTCCGATGAGACAGGGGGGTGTTGGTAGGGTACGGGAACCGTGGTGCACGAAGGTTGTGATGAACCTGGTAAATAAGAAAAGAGAGGCGTACAGAAGGTTCAGAGAGCTAGGAGGTGTTAAGGATTTAGAGGAGTATACGCGATGTAGGAAGGAGCTTAAGAAGGAAATTAGGAGAGCGAGAAGGGGTCATGAGAAGACCTTGGCGGGTAAGATTAAGGAGAATCCCAAGGCTTTCTACAAATATGTCAAGAGTAAAAGGATGAGATGTGAAGGCATAGGACCCTTAAAAGGTGAAGGGGGAAAAGTTTGTGCGGAACCGTTAGAAATGGCGGAGGTGCTTAATGAATACTTTACCTCGGTATTCACGGTGGAAAGGGATCTGGGTGGTTGTACTGCTGGATTGCGGAGGACAGAAAGGATCGAGCATGTGGACATAAAGAAAGAGGATGTGTTGGAACTATTGAATGGCATCAAGGTTGGTAAGTCGCCGGGACCGGATGGGATGTACCCCAGGTTACTGTGGGAGGCGAGGGAGGAGATTGCGGAGCCTTTGGCGATGATCTTTGCATCGTCGATGGAGACGGGAGAGGTTCCGGAGGATTGGAGGATTGCGGATGTGGTCCCTATATTCAAGAAAGGGAACAGGGACAGCCCGGGAAATTACCGACCGGTGAGTCTAACCTCAGTGGTTGGTAAGTTGATGGAGAGGATCCTGAGAGACAGGATTTATGATCATCTAGAGAAGTTTAGTATGATCAACAGTAGGCAGCACGGCTTTGTCAGGGGCAGGTCGTGCCTTACGAGCCTGGTTGAGTTCTTTGAAAATGTGACCAAGCACATTGACGAAGGAAGAGCGGTGGATGTGGTCTATATGGACTTCAGCAAAGCGTTCGATAAGGTCCCCCATGCAAGACTTCTTGAGAAAGTGAGAGGGCATGGGATCCAAGGGGCTGTTGCCTTGTGGATCCAGAACTGGCTTGCCTGCAGAAGGCAGAGAGTGGCTGTGGAGGGGTCTTTCTCTGCATGGAGGTCAGTGACCAGTGGAGTGCCCCAGGGATCTGTTCTGGGACCCTTGCTGTTTGTCATTTTCATAAATGACCTGGATGAGGAAGTGGAGGGATGGGTTGGTAAGTTTGCTGACGACACCAAGGTAGGTGGTGTTGTGGATAGTTTGGAGGGATGTCAGAAGTTGCAGCGAGACATAGATAGAATGCAGGACTGGGCGGAGAAGTGGCAGATGGACTTCAACCCGGATAAGTGTGTGGTGATCCATTTTGGCAGATCCAATGGGATGGAGCAGCAGTATAAAATGAAGGGTACCATTCTTAGCAGTGTAGAGGATCAGAGGGACCTTGGGGTCCGGGTCCATAGGACTCTTAAATCGGCCTCGCAGGTGGAGGATGCGGTCAAGAAGGCGTATGGCGTACTAGCCTTCATTAATCGAGGGATTGAGTTTAGGAGTCGGGAGATAATGCTGCAGCTTTATAGGACCCTGGTTAGACCCCACTTGGAGTACTGCGCGCAGTTCTGGTCACCTCATTACAGGAAAGATGTTGAAGCCATTGAAAGGGTGCAGAGGAGATTTACAAGGATGTTGCCTGGATTGGGGGGCATGCCTTATGAGGATAGGTTGAGGGAGCTTGGTCTCTTCTCCCTGGAGAGACGAAGGATGAGAGGTGACCTGATAGAGGTTTACAAGATGTTGAGGGGTCTGGATAGGGTGGACTCTCAGAGGCTATTTCCAAGGGCTGAAATGGTTGCTACGAGAGGACACAGGTTTAAGGTGCTGGGGGGTAGGTACAGGGGGGATGTCAGGGGTAAGTTTTTCACTCAGAGGGTGGTGGGTGAGTGGAATCGGCTGACGTCGGTGGTGGTGGAGGCAAACTCGTTGGGGTCTTTTAAGAGACTTCTGGATGAGTACATGGGATTTAATGGGATTGAGGGCTATAGATAGGCCTAGAGGTGGGGATGTGATCGGCGCAACTTGTGGGCCGAAGGGCCTGTTTGTGCTGTGGCTTTCTATGTAAATTAATATAGGACAGATGTAGGACACTGCGGGCGTGCGGTGGACTGAAAGGATTGAGTATGTGGACTTTAAGAAAGAGGTTGTGCTGGAATCTTTGAATGGCATCAAGATAGATAAGTCGCCGGGTCCGGATGGGATGTACCCCAGGTTACTGTGGGAGGCGAGCGAAGAGATTGCAGAGCCTCTGGCGATGATCTTTGCGTCGTCGATGGAGACGGGAGAGGTGCCGGAGGATTGGAGGATTGCGGATGTGGTTCCTATTTTCAAGAAGGGGAATAGGGATAGCCCAGGTAATTACCGACCGGTGAGTCTAACCTCAGTCGTTGGTAAACTGATGGAGAAGATCCTGAGGGACAGGATATATGAGCATTTAGAGAGGTTTAGTATGCTCAAGAATACTCAGCACGGCTTTGTCAAGGGCAGATCGTGCCTTATGAGCCTGGTGGAGTTCTTCGAAAATGTGACTAAACACATTGACGAAGGGAAGGCGGTAGATGTGGTTTATATGTATTTTAGCAAGGCGTTCGATAAGGTCCCCTATGCAAGGCTTCCAGAAAAAGTAAGAGGGCATGGGATCCAAGGGGCTGCTGCCCGGTGGATCCAGAACTGGCTTGCCCAAAGGAGGCAGAGAGTGGGTATAGATGGGTATTTTTCTCAATGGAGGTCGGTCACCAGTGGTGTGCCCCAGGGATCTGTTCTGGGATTCTTGCTGTTTGTCATTTTCATAAATGACCTGGATGAGGAAGCGGAGGGATGGGTTGGTAAGTTTGCCGATGACACGAAGGTTGGTGGGGTTGTGGATAGTCTGGAGGGATGTCAGAAGTTACAGAGGGACATTGATAGGATGCAAGACTGGGCGGACAAGTGGCAGATGGACTTCAACCCAGATAAATGCGTCGTGGTCCATTTTGGTAGGTCAAATGGGATGAAGGAGTACAATATAAAGGGAAAGACTCTTAGTACTGGAGAGGATCAGAAGGACCTTGGGGTCCGGATCCATAGGACTCTAAAATCGGCCCCACAGGTGGAGGAGGTGGTTAAGAAGGCATAAGGTGTGCTGGCATTTATCAATCGAGGGTTTGAGTTTAGGAGTCCGGGGATAATGATGCAGCTATATAAGACCCTCGTCAGACCCCACTTGGAGTACTGTGCTCAGTTCTGGTCGCCTCACTATAGGAAGGATGTGGAAAAGATTGAAAGGGTGCAGAGGAGATTTACAAGGATGTTGCTTGGATTGAGTGGCATGCCTTATGAGGATAGGCTGAGGGAGCTCGGTCTTTTCTCCTTGGAGAGACGAAGGATGAGAGGAGACCTAATAGAGGTGTATAAGATGTTGAGAGGCATAGATCGGGTGGACTCTCAGAGGCTTTTTCCCAGGGTGGAAATATCTGCTACGCGAGGACACAGGTTTAGGGTCTGGGGGGTAGGTACAGGGGAGATGTTAGGGGTAGGTTTTTCACACAGAGGGTGGTGGGCGAGTGGAATCGGCTGCCGTCAGTGGTTGTGGAGGCGAACTCAATAGGGTCTTTTAAGAGACTCCTGGATGAGTACATGGGTCCTAATAGGATGGAGGGTTGTTGGTAGGTCTAGAAGGTAGGGATGTGTTCGGCACAACTTGTGGGCCGAAGGGCCTGTTTGTGCTGTAGTTTTTCTATGTTTCTATATGTCTAGTGTATATGGTACCCAGATTAGATATTTATGTTGCTGTAATAAAATACATTTATTATTATTTCTTGCATTGTAATATAAGGCTGCAGCGATGTTATACATTTCCAGTCATAAAGTCATTACAGCACAGAAGGAATCCATTTGGTAACTCGAGTCCATTCTGACTCTCTGCATAACATTCCAGTCCCATTCTCACTCTATATCCCATTCTCCTGAAAGTTTATTTCCTTCAAGTGCCCATCCACTTTCATTTTTAAATAGAATCCATAGATATGGATGGAGATTTACAACTTTTTGGGAATGAAATAGGAAAGAATGTTCCATAGAAACTAGAATTGTCTGCTCTGAATTTCTATCCTATACTGACTGTGATGACTTTTACAAACTCATTTCATCGGATTTTGAAGGAGGAATCACAGGCAAAAATCTCAATCGTCACGTCTAGACAGAGTCATATTCCTTGGGATCTGAATATCTTGTAATATGGAACTGTAGCTCCGTTATATATTTCCAGAAATCTCTTCCCTCAGAGGGTTGTTAGTCATTTGGATTTCTCTTCCACAGGGACCAGTGGAGGCTGAGGATCATTGAATATATTCCAATTAGACAGATTTTTGACTGACAAGGGTGTTGAGGGTTATGGGGAACAGACAAGAAGATGGAGCAAAAGCTAAGATGTGAGGGGATTTCTTCACTCAAGGATCTGGTGAAGCTTTGGAATTCTCAACCCCTGAGGACAGTGAAGCCTCAGTCATCAACTATTTTCAAGAGAGAGATTGATTGGTTTCTAGATATTGAAGATATCAAGGGATATGGGTTTAGTGTGGGGAGAATGATGCTGAGGTAGATGAACGAATTATCTCATTGAATAGTTTAAAAGGCTCGATGGGCCAAATGGCCGACTGCAGCTCCTATTTGTAATGGTCTCTGTGTCCAGGACAGGAAGCAGTGAGCATGGATCTGTTAATCAGCCTCAATCAGCACCTTCAGGAGAATTGGGAGGGTGAATATTAGATACAGCAGAGTGAGAATGGAGGGAGAGTGTGTGGGATGGAGATTTACAGCTTTTTGGGACTGAAATAGGAAAGAATGTTCCATAGAAATTGGAATTGTCTGTTCTGAATTTCTATCCTGTACTGACACTGATGACTTTTATAAACTTGTTTTACAGGATATTGAAAGAGGAATCACAGACTGAAATCTCAAACGTCACATCGAGATCTGACAGAGTCATATTCCTTGGGAGCTGAATATCATCGGCCTTTGAATCTGGAAGGAGAAATGATTGTCCAGTCTGTTGATTTGAAAAGATTTCAAACATCAGTGTGACTGGAAAAGCACGAACACACTGCCACACTCGAGTGAGAGTGTTCCAATGCACTGACTAAAGAGCTTTAACCAGTTACACAGTCTGAATAAGTATCGCAACATTCACAGCGGGGAGAGACTGTAATCTTGTTGTGAGTGAAGACGAGGCTTCAACTGATTGTCCACCCAAGAGAGCGGCAAGGACACCTGCACCATGGAGAAACCATGGAAATGTGGGGACTGTGGGAAGAGATCCAGAGCCCCATCAGAGCTGGAAGCTCATCAGCGCAGCCACACTGGGGAGAGACCATTCACCTGCTCTCAGTGTGGGGAGGGATTCACTCAGTCATCCAGCCTGCAGACACACCAGCGAGCTCACACTGGGGAGAGGCCATTCACCTGCCCTCAGTGTGGGAAGGGATTCGCTTGTTCATCCAACCTGCGGGCACACAAGTGGGTTCACACTGGGGAGAGGCTGTTCACCTGCTCTCAGTGTGGGAAGGGATTCACTCGGCCTTCCAACCTGCGGACACATGAGCACATTCATTCTGGGGAGAGGCCATTCACCTGCTCTCAGTGTGGGAAGGGGTTCACTCGGTCACATGACCTGCAGAAACACCAGCGAGTCCACACTGGGGAGAGGCCATTCACCTGCTCTCAGTGTGGGAAGGGATTCACTCAGTCATCCCACCTGCACAAACACCATCGTGTTCACACTGGGGAGAGGCCGTTCACCTGCCCTCAGTGTGGGAAGGGATTCTGTGATTCATCCAGTCTGCGGATACACCAGCGAGTTCACACTGGGGAGAGGCCGTTCACCTGCTCTGTGTGTGAGAAGAGATTCAGTCTTTCATCCCACCTGCGGAGACACCAGCGAGTTCACAAGTGATTCGAGGGGTTGGATTCTGCTGTTATTGTTTCTGCTCTCAATTACAGCCAGGACTGCATTTTGTTCATTCTCACAGTTGGTCAATGGGGAGGGTCGGAGGGTTTCTTTCTGCTGGACTGGCCGGTCTCATGACTTTGCCTCCAGTGAGCTGATGCTCTTTGAGACTTGTTGCGAATACCTGGTTTCAAATTTCACACGGATCACAGAGTGACAGGGTGTTAGGAAGTTAAGAGTCACTATTTCTGTTTGAAACCCCCTCAAATGCCCCTCCAATTTCCTTTGTAATTGTTTATTGTCTCCACTTCCTCCTCCCTCGTAGGCAGCGAGTTCCAGGTCATTACCATTCGCTGCATCAAAATTTTCTTCCTCACATCCCTCCCCTGCATCTCTGACCCAAAACCATAAATCGGTGACGCCCCTCGTCCTTGTTCCATCAGCGAATGGGAACAGCTTTTCTTTGTCCACCTTATCTAAACCTGTCAGAATCTTGTCCACCTCTATCAAATCTCCCCTCAACCTCCTTTGCTCCAAGAGGAACAACCCCAACCTGACATCGACAATAAAGAACAAACTAACAGAATATGTTAATACCTGAAATCAAATGGGATTGTTGAATTTCAGTTTTAACGATATTGTAAATATCTTGTCCTGGACAATAAAGGAATTGGAATAACTCACCTTGGGGGGGGTGTGGTTGAATGGAATATATCAATCTGCTATCCACCTATAGTTAGTGAAAATCTGGAATGTGTAGCTGGAAATCCCTCCTTATGGGTGTACTTACACCTGAGGCATTGTAGCAGTTTAAGAAGGCAGTGTTGGGGTTGACCATGGCCGAGGCAGCTACATACAGCCACATATTCTGTTACAATTGAAGGACAGTGAGAGTTTTAACAACACCAGGTTAAAGTCCAACAGGTTTATTTGGTAGCAAATGCCATTAGCTTTCAGAGCGCTGCTCCTTCATCAGTTGGAGTGGAAATCTGCTCCCAAACAGGGCACAGAGACACAAAATCAATTTACAGAATACTGATTAGAATGTGAATCTCAACAGCCAACCAGGTCTTAAAGATACAGACAATGTGAGTGGAGGGAGCATTAAGCACAGGTTAAAGAGATGTGTATTATCTGCAGACAGGACAACCAGTGAGATTCAGCAAGTCCAGGAGGCAAGCTGTGGGGGTTACTGATAGTGTGACATAAAGCCAATTTATCTTTCAAGGGGTGAGTGTCTCTGAGAGGTATGCAACTGGAAAACATTTTCCATTCACCTCCTGCGTTGCTGCAGTATATGGATATTGTTCTCACTCTGCCAGCAGGGCTGTGGGATTAATTATTCAGATCTTAAAGACAGCCCGACTGGGCAGGATGTGCCAAATGGTTTCCATCTGTGATGTATCGTTCCACAAAACAGAATATTCAGCATAGAACAGTACAGCACAGAACAGGCCCTTCGGCCCACGATGTTGTGCCGAGCTTTATCTGAAACCAAGATCAAGCTATCCCACTCCCTATCATCCTGGTGTGCTCCATGTGCCTATCCAATAACCGCTTAAATGTTCCTAAAGTGTCTGACTCCACTATCACTGCAGGCAGTCCATTCCACACCCCAACCACTCTCTGCGTAAAGAACCTACCTCTGATATCCTTCCTATATCTCCCACCACGAACCCTATAGTTATGCCCCCTTGTAATAGCTCCATCCACCCGAGGAAATTGTCTTTCAACATTCACTCTATCCCCTTCATCATTTTATAAACCTCTATTTAGTCTCCCCTCAGCCTCCTCCGCTCCAGAGAGAACAGGCCTAGCTCCCTCAACCTTTCCTCATAAGACCTACCCTCCAAACCAGGCAGCATCCTGGTAAATCTCCTCTGCACTCTTTCCAGCGCTTCCACATCCTTCTTATAGTGAGGTGACCAGAACTGCACACAATATTCCAAATGTGGTCTCACCAAGGTCCTGTACAGTTGCAGCATAACCCCACGGCTCTTAAACTCCAACCCCCTGTTAATAAAAGCTAACACACTATAGGCCTTCTTCACAGCTCTATCCACTTGAGTGGCAACCTTTAGAGATCTGTGGATATGGACCCCAAGATCTCTCTGTTCCTCCACAGTCTTCAGAACCCTACCTTTGACCCTGTAATCCACAGTTAAATTAGTCCTACCAAAATGAATCACCTCACATTTATCAGGGTTAAACTCCATTTGCCATTTTTCAGCCCAGCTTTGCATCCTATCTATGTCTCTTTGCAGCCGACAACAGCCCTCCACCTCATCCACTACTCCACCAATCTTGGTGTCATCACCAAATTTACTGATCCACCCTTCAAACCCCTCCTCTAAGTCATTAATAAAAATCACAAAGAGCAGAGGACCAAGCACTGATCCCTGTGGCACTCCGCTAGCAACCTGCCTCCAATCCGAAAATTTTCCATCCACCACCACCCTCTGTCTTCGATTAGACAGCCAGTTACCTATCCAATCGGCCAACTTTCCCTCTATCTCACACCTCCTCACTTTCATCATAAGCCGACCGTGGGGGATCTTATCAAACGCCTTACTAAAATCCATGTATATGACATCAACTGCTCTACCTTCATCAACACACTTAGTTACCTCCTCAAAAAATTCAATCAAATGTGTGAGGCACGACTTGCTCTTCACGAATCCGTGCTGACTATCCCGGATTAATCCGCATCTTTCTAAATGGTCTAAATAAAGGGTCTGAAGGCAGAGCTGGTTAAGCCACACAAAATAAGGGACATTTGATATTTTGATCTTTGATTTGTTTTGAATTATTGTTATTGCATATTGTTATGATCCTGGTTGGGACTGTTGAGAGAGAAATTTGAACACCCAGTGAGTAACAAAGAATTACGCCACAAAATTCTATGCATGTAAACAAAAACAAACTTTATTGGATATGAAAAACAAAAGAAAATTAAAAACCAATACGACAAACAGAACACTGTAGTTTAGAAAGACTACATTATAAACTCAGTTCTACTTTTTAACTTCTACCCCCAAGATTTCCCTTCTAAACGATATCTTGAAGGTTCATTCAGTTCTGTTCCTGTGAACATATGGAAGGTACGTCAAAGCTCCCCAGAATTCACTTTAATTCTCCTCAGTATTCCAGCTATTTTCCAAGATTTCATGGGGGTCTTTTCATTAACTTTTGACTGAACAACCCTCCAACTTTCCTTCAAGGTCTCAAAACTATGGAACTCCTCAGTCCAAGCCTGAGCTTCACTGCCTTCTTGCTGAGGGATTTAAACATTCGGAACAGCCCTGGTCCCTCATGATCCTCGAGGCTTCTAGTCCCACAGCTGGTTCACAGCTCCCGCTCCCACAGCTGGTTCACAGCTCCCACTCCCACAGCTGGTTCACAGTGGGAGTGTCATTGGCCGAGTAATGCAGAGACCCAGCAAAGGATCCGGGGACAGGCAGCTGGTGGGATTTGAATTCAGTGAATCAATCTGGAATTATATAAAGTTAGTCTCAGTAACGGTGACCATGAAACTATCATCGATTGTTGTAAAAACCTGTCCGGTTCACCCTATTAATGCTCCCTATTAGGGAAGGAAATCTGCCATCCTTACCCGGTCTGGCCTACATGTGAATCCAGACCCACACAGCGATGTGGGTGACTCTTAACTGCCCCTCTGAAATGGCCGAGCAAGTCACTCCGTTCAGGGGCAATTAGGAGCTGAGCAACGTGTGCTGGGGCTTTGCCAGCAGTGTCCACATCCCAGGAAAGAATAAAGAATATTCCACGGAAAGTGATGGGTGATTTGAAATGAATTGAAAGTAGGTCAGGAGGTGCTCGTATCGTCCAGAGCTGCTTTTCAATGGATCCTCCTGTTTAAAATAAAAACACATCAGTGTGCCCCTTTCCCAGACACACTGACCTTGGAATATCACAATGCTGTTTTTAAACATTCCTATGTTAAAGAATCAGTCATTTAGAATTGTGAAACAGACAGAAATTAAATGTTCCATTTTTCCTGGGATCCTCCTGTGCCTGGCACCGGTGTCCTGAACAAGGTTATTAACATTCTCTGGGTTAAAGGTTCCTCCTGGTTCTTGCTGTCTGTTGTGTCCTTTGTCACAGTCGGTACCAGGACATTTCTATTGAAAGGTTGTTAAGAAATTCCAGTGAATTCCAGCCCCTTGTGTAACGTTCCATTTGGTGTGCGTCAGATTCAGAGATGTCCACGTGTGTGTGAAAAGGGTTCTGGGTAAGGGTTTTAACCCTTCTTTCCCCGTTAGTAACAATGAGCCCTGTATTCAATTCTAAAGTATAAAGTCCTCATTAGATATCAATTCTACCTGTTATCTACATTTCACCAACCAGTCTATATTTTCATCACAGGACTGCAGTGGGAGCACCGTCAACATCTTACTGACTGGATCGATTTTATCGAGGAGGTGACGAAGGTGATCGATGAGGGTAGAGCAGTGGATGTTGTGAACATGGATTTTAGTGAGGCTTTCGACAAGGTCCCTCATGGTCGGCTCATCCAGAAGATTAAGATGCATGGGATTCACGGTCACTTGGCCACTTGGATTCAGAATTGACTTGCCCATAGAAGTCAGGGAGTAGTGGTGGAGGGTGTTTTTCTGACTGGAGGTCCATGACTAGTGGTGTTCTGCAGGGATCCGTACTGGGACCTGCGCTATTTGTGATATATATAAATAACTTGGATGAAAACGTGGATGGGTGGGTTAGTAAGCTTGCAGATGACACAAAACTAGATGGAGTTGTAGATAATGTCAAAGGTTGTCAAAGGATACAGTGGGATGTAGATCAGCTGTAGATATGAGTGGAGAAATGGCAGATGGATTTTAATCCGGGCAAGTGTGAGGTGCTGCACTTTGGGAGATCAAATATTAAGGATAAGTATGCAGTTCATGTACAGAGGTCTTGGGGTTCAAGTCCAGAGCTCCCTGAAATTAGCCACACAAATATTTATCGGTAAAGAAGGCATATGGCATGCTGGCCTTTATTGAGTACAAGAGTCAGCGTGTCATGTTGCAGCTTTATAAAACTTTGTTTGGGCCGCACTTAGAATATTGTGTTCAATTCTGGTCGCCACATTACAGAAAGGATGCAGAGGTTTTGATGAGGGTGCAGAAGAGGTTTCCCAGGATGCTGCCTGGATTGGAGGGTGTGAGCGACTGACAAACGAGGGTTGTTTTCTCGAGAGCGGTGGAGGGTGAGGGGAGATCTGATAGCAGTCTATAAAATGAGAGACATAGAATCTTTTCCCTCAGAGTTGATATGTCTAATACCAGGGAGCATGCACTTAAGGTGAGATGGGGAAAGTTCAAAGGAGATGTGAGAGGTAAGGTTTTTACACAGAGAGTGGTAGGTGTCTGGAATGCGCTGCTCGGAGTGGTGGTGGAGGCAGATACGATAGGGGCGTTTAAGGGGGTTTTAAATAAGCACATGAATATGCAAGGAATAGAGGAATATGGACCAAGGGCAGGCAGAAAGGAAGAGTTTAATTTGACATCATGTTCGACACAACATGGTGGGCTGAAGGGTCTGTTCCTGTGCTGTACTGTTCTATGTTCTATTTGTGATCTCCATTTAGAAAAAGGAAACAGAGGCACTGGAGAAGGGGCAAGAAAGATTCACAAGAATAATCCCAGAACTGTCATCACTTCTGAACTCACTGGTGTTTCACCAAGTTTGCTGACTGAGTGAATCCCTTCCCAGTCAGAGCAGGTGACCAGCCTCTGCCTGGTGTGAACTCACTGGTGGGACATTAGTTCCCGAGAGCTTTTGAAGCCGCGCCCACATTTAAAGGGTCTCTCCTGGGTGTGATGATGTTGTGTCTGGGCAGGCTGGATAACTGAGTAAATCCTTTCGCACACACCGAGCAGGTGAATGGTTTCTCCCCGGTGTGAACTCACTGGTGTTTCAGCAGTGTTGGTGATATTCTAAACCTCCTTGAACAGTGAGAGCAGCTGAACGGCTTCTCCCCGGTGTGAATGTGCTCGGGGATCATCAGTTCCTGAGAGCTTCTGAAGCCGGCCTCTCAGGCAGAGCATTTAAAGGGTCTCTCCTTGGAGTGAGTGGCTTTGTGTCTCAGCAAGCTGGATGAAGCAGTGAATCGCTTCCCACACACAGAGCAGGGGAATGGTCTCTCCCCGGTGTGAACTCGCTGATGTATCCGCAGGTTGGATGACGTTTTAAACCTCTTTGAGCAGTGAGAGCAGCTGAACGGTCTCTCCTCAGTGTGAGTGCGCTGGTGGGACACCAGATCCTGAGAGCTTTTGAATCCGCTCCCACAGTCAGTGCATTTAAAGGGTCTCTCATTGGTGTGAGTGAGATTGTGTGTGTGCAGGTGGAATGACTGAGTGAATTCCTTCCCACACACAGAGCAGGTGAATGGTCTCTCCCCAGTGTGAACTCGCTGGTGTCTCTGCAGGTTGGATGAAGTTCTAAATCTCTTTGTGCAGTGAGAGCAGCTGAACGGTCTCTCCTCAGTGTGAATGCGCTGGTGGGACATCAGTTCTCGAGAACGTTTGAATCCACTCCCACAGTCAGAGCATTTAAAGGGTCTCTCCTGGGTATGAGTGACCTTGTGTTTCTGCAGGCTGCATAAATGAATAAATCCCATCCCACACACAGAGCAGGTGAACGGTCTCTCCCCAGTGTGACTGCGTTGATGAATTTCCAGCTCAGATGGGAACCTGAATCCCTTCCCACAGTCTCCACATTTCCATGGTTTCTCCATGGTGCGGGTGTCCTTGTGACTCTCCAGGTTAAACAATCAGTTAAATCTCACACAGAACACGGGTACAGTCTCTCCCCACTGTGAATGCTGCGATGTATTTTCAGGCTGTGTAACTGGTTAAAGCTCTTTCCACACTCAGTGCACTGGAACACTCTCACTCGGGTGTGTGTATCTCAGTGCATTTCTAGTCACAGTGATGTTTACAATCTTTTGAAGCCAAGAGGCCAAACAAACATTTCTCCTGCTCGATTCAAAGGCCGATGATATTCAGGTCCCAAGAAATCGAGTCACTCTGTCAGATCTAGATGTGATGTTGGAGATTTCTGTCTGATTTCTCCTTGTCTAATATCCTGTAAGTCAATTTAGAAAAAACATCGCAATTCAGAATACGATCGAAATTCAAATCTACATTTCTAGTTTCTATGGAGCATTCATTAAAGACACAGTCATGGAGCATTAAACTTGCCGAGCAGGGCCTCCCGTATCAGCACACAGGCAGCTGCTTTGTGAGACTGCCAGCAGTACAGACAAGTCAGAGATAAGGGTGTCCTCAGAAGTGGGATTCATTGTGAAAGCTCAGGGACGGTTGATAAGATGCAGCAATTCTATGATTCTAATGAACATTCTTTCCTCTCCCATTCCCCAAAAGCCGTGAATCTCCATCCCACACACTCTCCCTCCATTCTCACTCTGCTGTATCTAATATTCACCCTCCCAATTCTCCTGAAGGTGCTGATTGAGGCTGATTGACAGATCCATGCTCACTGCTTCCTGTCCAGCACAGAAATCAGAACAAATAGGAGCTGCAGTCAGCATTCGGCCCATCGAGTCTGCTCAACCATTCATTGAGATTATTGGTTGATCTACCTCTGCATTATTTTCCCCACACTGTCCCCCATATCCATCGATATCTTCAATATCTGGAAACCTATCAATCCCTCTCTTGAAAAATCTTGATGACTGAGGCTCTATAGTCCTCTGGGGTAGAGTATCCAAAACATCACCACATCCTTGAGTGAAGAAATCCTTCCTCATCTGAGCTTTCTCTCCATTTTCCAGCCTGTTCCCAATAATTATTGACTCCCTTGTCATTCAAAAACTGTCTAACTCATCCTTGAATATATTCAATCCCTCCACTGGTCCCTATGGAAGAGAAATCTAGATACTAACAATTCTCTGAGGGAAGAGATTGTTGGAAATATATAATATAGCTGCAGTCCAAAATTACACAGCCAGATATAATAAGTGTATTTTATTACAGAGCTATAAATAATATATCTAATCTGTACCATATAACAACAGGGGAGCTGATAGCCTTGTGGTATTATCGCTAGACTATTAATCCAGAAACTTAGCTAATGCTCTGGGGACTCAGGTTCGAATCCTGCCACGGCAGATGGTGGAATTTGAATTTAAGGGAAGGAAATCTGCCGTCCTTACCCAGTCTGGCCTACATGTGACTCCAGAGCCACAGCAATGTGGTTGACTCTCAACCATCCTCCGAAATGGGCCAGCGAGCCATTCAGTTCAAGGGCAATTAGGGATGGGCAATAAATGCTGGCCCAGCCGGCAATGCCCGTGTCCCAAGGATGAATAAAAAAAACCCAACATCAGACATTTCTCTGTCCTATATTAGTTTACTGTCCCCTTTAATATATATCAGAAATTAGATGGGCACATGAAGGAAATAAAGTTGCAGGGGAAAGGGAATATAGAAAGGGAATGGGACTGACTGGATTGTTCTACAAAGAGTCGGGATGGACTCGAGTTACTGAATGGACTCCTTCTGCGCTGTAATGACTCGATGAGTGGAAATATATAACATAGCTTCAGTGCTACATTACAAGATGAGAAATAATAATAAATGTACTTTGTTACAGAACCATAAATAATATACTAAATCTACAATATAACAACACTAAGCATATCTCTGTCCTATATTAATTTATTGTTCTATTAAATGTCAGCCATCCCCTGGGGAAACCAGCCCTTTAATTGTGAACATTAGGAAAGGGACCATCCTTTCAACCAGACAAATCAATGTGTCAAGCTGAGGGAGCAAAGGATGTCAATGTCTTTAAGAGAGAGAGAGAGACCTGGGCCAACCTTTCCAGAGTCTGCAGCCTCCCTGGATTCACTTCCTTTCCCTTCAGTTGCTGCAAGTCCCCAATTTCCCCCAGAATGAAAAAAGAAATGGAAAGGGGGATAAAAGAAAGTGTTTTACTCACAGATGTGGGAGACAGAAGGAAGTTTGAGTCTGTCTATAGCTCAATCTTCATTCGGCGAGAACAGCAGCAGCAGCTTTCCGGGTGAACAAGCTCATTGTCTGGTTTCCGCATTCAGACAATGGGGGGGCTCTGGTTGGCTGCAGGAGAAAGGTACTTCCGGTCCTCCAACTCTTCCCATTGGTCAATACCTCTGCGTGCTGGTGGGAAGGGGCGGGCAGCCCTCCGCACATGCGCATCTGCCCCTCTCCCTTGGACATGCGCAGTCCTGGGCTGAGGGGAGGGGGAGATCACCGAGCGGGTTCTCGCTCTGGCCGGAGCCGCCAGCCGGTTGCCTGGAAACCTTGGCTCGAGGAGGTGCAAGGGGAGGTGAACAATGGGTGGGTGCGGGGCTCCCGCGTCCGCTCGCCGAGCCTGCGCACTGGAACCCCAGGACGTCATCGCGGAGCAGGCTGATGTCTATTGGCTGATTCAGGCAGGGCTCCGTTGTGACGTCACCGTGGGGACGTTGTCCAATGAGCTTCAGAGTGAAACTTCCTCCTCTGGGCAACATCTGGGAGGAAATCAATGTTTCCCCCTTTCCATTTCTTTTCTCATTCTGGGGGAAATTGGGGACTTGCAGCAACTGAAGGGAAAGGAAGTGAATCCAGTCTGTACATTCCACACATTGTTAGTCCAGTCAGATAGACATATATCTGTCTGGCCGCCTGCATGGAGATTTTCAGTTCTCTGTGTCCAGGACAAGCGATTCCCTTCTTTTTGAGGTCTGCCCTTTTGATCTGTCCCTCATTTAATTTAATTTGGTTTACTTGTTTTGCCAAAAAGATGAACAGAATAGTTAATGATTTATTTCAAGTTTAATTGTTTTGCCAAAAAGATTAACAGAATGTTTATTTGTCCCTCAGTTGATTTGATTTAGTTTAATTGTTTTACCGAAAAGATTGACAGGAAGCAGTGAGCACGGATCTGTCAATCAGCCTGAATCAGCACCTTCAGGAAAATTGGAAGGATGAATATTAGATACAGCAGAGTGAGAATGGAGGGAGAGTGTGTGGGATCGAGATTTACAGCCTTTGTGGAATGAGAGAGGAAAGAATGTTCTATAGAAACTAGAATTATCTGTTCTGAATTACTATCTTGTACTGAGTGATGACTTTTGTAAACTCCTTTTACAGGATATCAGGTGATGAGGATTTACAGACAGAAATCTCAAACCAAACGTCCCGTCCTCACTCAATTCATCAGGATCTGATTATCATTGGCCTTTGAATCCAGAAGAAGAAATGTTTCTCTGTACCGTCTGCTTCAGAAAGTTTTAAACATCGATGGGAGTGGCAAATCACCGAGACACACACATACTCGAATGAGAGTGTTCCAGTGCACTGACTGTGGAAAGAGCTTTAACTAGTTACACAGCCTGAAAAAATATTATAGCATTCACAGCGGGAGAGACTTTACTCATGTTCTGTGTGTGGATGAGGTCTCAACTTTGAATCAAAACAATTCTGTGATTTATTCATTCGTGGGACATGGGCATCGCTGGCTGGCCAGGACAAGCCCTCCGAATACACAGGATCTGCTCGGATGAGGAGGATCGCAACAGACACCTCCAGACACTGAAAGATGCCCTCATAAGAACAGGATATGGCGCTCGACTCATCGATCAACAGTTCCGACGCGCCACAGCGAAAAACCGCACCGACCTCCTCAGAAGACAAACACGGGACACGGTGGACAGAGTACCCTTCGTCATCCAGTACTTCCCCTGAGCGGAGATGCTACGGCATCTCCTCCGGAGCCTTCAACATGTCATTGATGAAGACGAACATCTCGCCAAGGCCATCCCCACACCCCCACTTCTTGCCTTCAAACAACCGCACAACCTCAAACAGACCATTGTCCGCAGCAAACTACCTCGCCTCCAGGAGAACAGTGACCACGACACCACACAACCCTGCCACAGCAACCTCTGCAAGACGTGCCGGATCATCGACACGGATGCCATCATCTCACGTGAGAACACCATCTACCAGGTACACAGTACATACTCTTGCAACTCGGCCAACATTGTCTACCTGATACGCTGCAGGAAAGGATGTCCCGAGGCATGGTACATTAGGGAGACCATGCAGACGCTATGACAACGGATGAATGAACACCGCTCGACAATCACCAGGCAAGACTGTTCTCTTCTGTGGGGGAGCACTTCAGCAGTCACGGGCATTCAGCCTTGGATCTTCAGGTAAGCGTTCTCCAAGGCGGCCTTCACGACACATGACAGCGCAGAGTCGCTGAGCAGAAACTGATAGCCAAGTTCCGCACACATAAGGACGGCCTAAACCGGGATGTTGGATTTATGTCACATTATCAGTAACCCCCACAGCTTGCCTCCTGGACTTGCAGAATTTCACTAGCTGTTCTGTCTGGAGACAATACACATCTCTTTAACCTGTGTTGAATGCTCCCTCCACCCACATTGTCTGTACATTTAAGACCTGGCTGGCTGTAGAGATTCGCATTCTAATCAGTATTGTGTAACTTGATTTCTGTGTCTGTTTGCACTGTTTGAGAACAGATATCCACTCCATCTGATGAAGGAGCTGTGCTCCGAAAGCTTATGGTATTTGCGACCAAATAAACCTGTTGGACTTTAACCTGGTGTTGTGAGACTTCTTACTGTGCTTACCCCAGTCCAACGCCGGCATCTCCACATCAGCATTTATTACCCATCCCTCGTTGAGTCAGAAGGTTTTGTTTTAGTTTAGTTAGGGCATCATGATCGGTACATCATAGAGTATATATGGGAGAAGGAAAGCAGAGGGATTCAATGTAGAAGTATTGAACAATCTGGAATCAGTGCTTATAAGAACATAAGAACTAGGAGCAGGAGTAGGCCCTCTGGCCCCTCGAGCCTGCTCTGCCATTCAATAAGATCACGGCTGATCTTTTTGTGGACTCAGCTCCACTTACCAGCCCGCTCACCATAACCCTTAATTCCTTTACTTTTCAAAAATTTATCTATCTTTGGCTTAAAAACATTCAACGAGGTATTTATTTTGTTTGAGACTCTCCCACTCGTGAAAATATCTCACCATCTACCCTGTCAAGCCCCCTCAGGATCTTATATGTTTCAATGACCCCTTTGTCTTCAAAACTTCAAGGAAAACAGACCTTGACAATTTACTTCCTCTTGATAGGACAACCCTCCCATCCAGGTATTAGCCTGGTGAATGTCCTTTGGCCTAAGTCCAATATTACTATATCCTTGTTTAGGTAAGGGGATCAAAACTGTATGCACTATTCCAGGTGAGGCATCACCAACACACTGTACAGTTGCAACAAAACCTCCCTGTTTTTAAACTCCAACCCCTTTGCAATAAATGCCAAAATGCCATTTTCCTTCTTACCTAGTGTGGGACCTGCCTGCTAGCTTTTTGTGATTCATGCACAAGAACACCAAGATCCAGCTGTACTTCGCTCACCGGCAGCCTCTCTCCATTTAGATAATCTCCCTGTTGATTCCTCCGACTGAAATACATGACCTCACACTTTAAACTCCATTTGCCATGTTTTGAAGACAGAGGGGTGACTTTATTGCATCTTCCCCAACTCTTGACTCATCTTTCCCAGGCCCTATCCCTGTAGCCCCACATTTTCACCCCACTAATCCACCTAATCTCCATCTATAGGGACACAAAGGGGCAATTTAGCATGGCCAATCAATCTAACCCACACATCTTTGGACTGTGGGAAGAATCTGGAGCACTCAGAAATCCACACAGACATGGAGAGAATGCACATACTCCACACAGACTGTCACCCAAGGCTGGGATTGAACCCGGGTCCCTGGCACTGTGAAGCAGCAGTGCTAACCACTGTGCTGCCGTGGCGCCCTTTTTAAATAAACTACAAGTACAGATTTCTCTCAATCTACCCTCCTTCTTACATCCTCAAACAATTCAAGCAAATTTGTCAAACATGATTTATCTTTCATAGAAGCATGTTGACGAGGTTTGATTATATTCAGCTTTCCTAAATGATTAGCTATTTGCTCTTTGATTGTTGACTCCAGCGTCTTGCCAATAATAGATGTTAAATTAACTGACCTATAGTTCTCTGCCTTCTGCCTTCTCCCTTTTTGACCAAGGTCGTCACATTGGCTGATTGCCAATCTTCTGATACTCTCCCGGAATCTAGCGAGTTCCGAAAAATTTCAACAAAATTCTCCACAATCTCTTCAGCAACCTCCATTAAAAAGTTAGCGTGCAGTTCATTGGGTCCTGGTGACTTGTCCACCCTTAGCCACTGAAGGGAAAGGAAGTGAGCCCAGTCTGTATATTTCAGACATTTTTGGTCCAGTCATATTGACATATATGTGTCTGGCAGCCTGCATGGAGATTTTCAACTCTCTGTGTCCAGGACAGGAAGCAGTGAGCATGGATCTGTCAATCAGCCTGAATCAGCACCTTCAGGAGAATTGGGAGGGTGAATATTAGATACAGCAGAGTGAGAATGGAGGGAGGGTGTGTGGGATGGAGATTTACAGCTTTTGAGGAATGAGAGAGGAAAGAATATTCCATAGAAACTAGAATTGTCTGTTCTGAATTTCTATCCTGTACTGACATTGATGACTTTTGCAAACTCATTTTGCAGGATATTGAAAGAGGAATCGCAGGCAAAAATCTCAACTGTCATGTCTAGATCTGACAGAGTCATATTCCTTGGGATCTGAATATCATTGGCCTTTGAATCTAGAAGGAGAAATGATTGTCCAATCTGTCGATTTGAATAGGTTTCAAATGTCAGTGTGACTGGAAAAGCAGCAACACACTGCCACACTCGAGTGAGAGTGTTCCAGTGCCCTGACTAAAGGGCTTTAACCAGTTACACCGCCTCAATAAATATCACACCATTCACAGTGGGGAGAGACTGTATTCGTGTTCAGTGTGTGGACAAGGCTTTAACTGATTGTCCAAATAAGACAGAGGCAAGGACACCTGTACCATGGAGAAACCATGGAAATGTGCGGACTGTGGGAAGAGATACAGATCTTCATCTCTGCTGGATGCTCATCGCCGCATCCACACTGGGGAGAGGCCATTCATCTGCTCTCAGTGTGGGAAGGGATTCACTCTGTCATCCAGCCTGCAGAGACACCAGCGAGTTCACACCGGGGAGAGGCCGTTCACCTGCTCTCAGTGTGGGGAGGGATTTACTGAGTCTTCCAACCTGCGGAGGCACCAGCGAGTTCACACTGGGGAGAGGCCATTCACCTGCCCTCAGTGTGGGAAGGGATTCACTCAGTTATCCGATCTGCAGAGACACCAGCGAATTCACACTGGGGAGAGGCCCTCCACCTCTGCCGGTAGCTGTAGTTTTTTTTTTTCTCTCACTTACCTTATAAGTACTCGCCTCGGGGTATCGGCCTCAGTGTTCCTCTGGGAGCGGACCTGCGGGGTGGAGACTGTGAGCGGTGAGAGAGAGAGCGCGGACTGTGAGTAAATTCTGGGGTTTTTTTTGTCTAATTTTCGGGAGGTTTTTTGTAATTAACGGAAACCGGAAGGCCGCATCGCGAAGCCTGCCGGTAGCTGTAGTTTTTTTTTCTCTCACTTACCTTATAAGTACTCGCCTCGGGGTATCGGCCTCAGTGTTCCTCTGGGAGCGGACCTGCGGGGTGGAGACTGTGAGCGGTGAGAGAGAGAGCGCGGACTGTGAGTAAATTCTGGGGTTTTTTTTGTCTAATTTTCGGGAGGTTTTTTGTAATTAACGGAAACCGGAAGGCCGCATCGCGAAGCCTGCCGGTAGCTGTAGTTTTTTTTTTCTCTCACTTACCTTATAAGTACTCGCCTCGGGGTATCGGCCTCAGTGTTCCTCTGGGAGCGGACCTGCGGGGTGGAGACTGTGAGCGGTGAGAGAGAGAGCGCGGACTGTGAGTAAATTCTGGGGTTTTTTTTGTCTAATTTTCGGGAGGTTTTTTGTAATTAACGGAAACCGGAAGGCCGCATCGCGAAGCCTGCCGGTAGCTGTAGTTTTTTTTTCTCTCACTTACCTTATAAGTACTCGCCTCGGGGTATCGGCCTCAGTGTTCCTCTGGGAGCGGACCTGCGGGGTGGAGACTGTGAGCGGTGAGAGAGAGAGCGCGGACTGTGAGTAAATTCTGGGGTTTTTTTTGTCTAATTTTCGGGAGGTTTTTTGTAATTAACGGAAACCGGAAGGCCGCATCGCGAAGCCTGCCGGTAGCTGTAGTTTTTTTTTTCTCTCGGGCCCCTAGCCCTATAAATTGGTGCAGAGGAGATACCCGATCCTCTACACTGGTAGAGGATCCCACCCTTCCATCCTCCTCTAACCTAATTATAAGTGTGGGGAAGTTTTTTGTTTTCTTTTTTTCTTGCTGGTAATGGCTTCAGGGATGGCAGTTCAGGCAGTATGCTGCATCTCCTGTGGGATGTATGTGGTGAGGAAATCCAGTAGTGTTTCAGGAGATTTTAGTTGTAAGAAGTGCATTAGATTGCAGCTTCTGGAGGAGCGTGTAAAGGAGATGGAGGGGGAGTTAGAGGAACTCCGCATAATTCGGGAGGCGGAGGTGGAAGTTGATAGGAGTTATAGAGAAATAGTAACTCCTAGAAATGAGGCTTGGGTCAATGCCAGGAGGAGGGGTAAGAAGCAATCGGGAAGACAATCCCCTGGGGCGGTTCCCCTCCATAATAGGTTTTCGGTGCTGGAGGCTACAGTTGAGGAGGAATCAACTGAGCATAGAGAGCAGATCTCTGGGGGTGAGCCGAGTGAGAAAGCTCAGGTGGTTAGGGGCTGTAAAAGACTGGGCCTTGTGATTGGGGACTCCACAATTAAGGGGACAGATAGGAGGGTCGGAACTAAAGGTAGGGACTCAGGGTTGGTGTGTTGCCTACCAGGGGCTGGGGTCCGGGATGTGTCTGACAGGGTATTCAGGACTCTTAGGGGGGAGGGAGATAAACCACAAGTTATTGTACATGTGGGGACACACGACATAGGGAGGATAGGGGAAGGGGATATTAGGCAGGGATTTATGGAGTTGGGGTGGAAACTAAAGGCCAAGACTGACAGAGTGGTTATCTCTGGACTCTTGCCTGTACCACGGGATAGTTTAGAGAGGAATAGGGAGAGGGAAGGTTTGAATTCATGGCTGAGGGGATGGTGCAGGAGGGAGGGGTTCAGGTACTTAAGCAATTGGGGCTCGTACTGGGGAAGGTGTGACCTCTATGAGAAGGATGGTCTACACCTTAATCAGAAGGGGACCAATATCCTGGGGGGTAAATTTGCTAAGGCCATGCAGGGAGGTTTAAACTGATTCGGGGGGGGGGAGGGATCCTGAGTAGTGGGGCTGAAAGTGAGGGATGCATGGATGGGGACTGCAATGCACGGCATTGCAGAGGTGGGGTGGAGCAGGGTTTGAAATGTGTATACTTCAATGCCAGGAGTATTCGCAATAAAGTGGGTGAACTTGCAGCGTGGATCAGTACCTGGGACTTCGATGTTGTGGCTATTTCAGAGACATGGATAGAGCAGGGGCAGGAATGGATGCTGCAGGTCCCGGGGTTCAAATGTTTTAGTCGAAGTAGGGAAGGAGGTAGAAGAGGGGGAGGGGTAGCATTATTGGTCAGAGATTGTATCACAGTGTCAGAGAGGAGGTTTGATGAGGACTTATCTGTTGAGGTAGTATGGGCGGAGATTAGAAATAGGAGAGGAGAGGTCACCCTGTTGGGAGTCTTTTATAGACCTCCTAAAAGTTCTAGAGAGGTTGAGGAAAGGATTGCGGAGTCAATCCTGCTTAGGAGTGAAAGTAATAGGGCAATTGTTATGGGGGATTTTAACTTGACTAATATTGACTGGAATTGTTATAGCTCTAGCTCGTTAGAGGGGTCAGTTTTTGTTCAAAGCGTGCAGGAAGGTTTTTTGACTCAGTATGTAGACAGGCCAACTAGAGGTGAGGCTATATTGGATCTGGTGCTGGGAAATGAGCCAGACCAGGTGCTAGACTTGGAAGTTGGTGTGCATTTTGGTGATAGTGACCACAATTCGGTTACGTTCACCTTAGTGATGGAAAGGGATAGGCATGAACCTCGGGCCAGTGGTTTTAGCTGGGGGAAGGGTAATTATGAGGCTATTAGGAGAGAATTAGGAAACATAGGTTGGACTAGGAGATTACAGGGACTGGGAACGTCCGACATGTGGAGTTTTTTCAAGGAGCAGCTACTGCGAGTCTGTGATAGGTATGTCCCTGTCAGGCAAGGAGGAATTGGTAGGGCTAGGGAACCGTGGTGCACCAAAAAAGTTTCTTTGTTGGTTAAAAAGAAAAAGGAGGCTTATGTTCGGATGAGACGTGAGCACTCGGGTAGTGCACTAGAAAGCTTTAGATTGGCTAAGAGGGAGTTGAAGAGCGAGCTTAGAAGGGCTAAAAGGGGACATGAGAAGACTTTGGCGGATAGGGTTAAAGAGAATCCTAAGGCGTTCTATAGGTATGTCAAGAACAGAAGGTTGGTTAGGGCAAGTTTAGGGCCAGTTATAGATGGCAGAGGGAAGTTATGTGTGGAACCGGAGGAGATTGGTGAAGCATTGAACCAATATTTCTCTTCGGTGTTCACGTAAGGGGACATGAATATAGCTGAGGAGGACACTGGGTTGCAGGGGAGTAGAATAGACAGTATTACAGTTGATAAGGAGGATGTGCAGGATATTCTGGAGGGTCTGAAAATAGATAAATCCCCTGGTCCGGATGGGATTTATCCAAGGATTCTCTGGGAGGCAAGAGAAGTGATTGCAGAGCCTCTGGCTCTGATCTTCAGGTCGTCGTTGGCCTCTGGTATAGTACCAGAAGATTGGAGGTTAGCGAATGTTGTCCCATTGTTTAAGAAGGGGAACAGAGACTTCCCCGGGAATTATAGACCGGTGAGTCTCACTTCTGTTGTCGGCAAGATGTTGGAAAAAATTATAAGGGATAGGATTTATAGTTATTTGGAGAGTAATGAATTGATAGGTGATAGTCAGCATGGTTTTGTGGCAGGTAGGTCGTGCCTTACTAACCTTATTGAGTTTTTTGAGAAAGTGACCAAGGAGGTGGATGGGGGCAAGGCAGTGGACGTGGTATATATGGATTTTAGTAAGGCGTTTGATAAGGTTCACCATGGTAGGCTTCTGCAGAAAATGCAGATGTATGGGATTGGGGGTGATCTAGGAAATTGGATCAGGAATTGGCTAGCGGATAGGAAACAGAGGGTGGTGGTTGATAGTAAATATTCATCATGGAGTGCGGTTACAAGTGGTGTACCTCAGGGATCTGTTTTGGGGCCACTGCTGTTTGTAATATTTATTAATGATCTGGATGAGGGTATAGTTGGGTGGATTAGCAAATTTGCTGATGACACCAAAGTCGGTGGTGTGGTAGACAGTGAGGAAGGGTGTCGTAGTTTGCAGGAAGACTTAGACAGGTTGCAAAGTTGGGCCGAGAGGTGGCAGATGGAGTTTAATGCGGAGAAGTGTGAGGTAATTCACTTTGGTAGGAATAACAGATGTGTTGAGTATAGGGCTAACGGGAGGACTTTGAATAGTGTGGAGGAGCAGAGGGATCTAGGTGTATGTGTGCATAGATCCCTGAAAGTTGGGAATCAAGTAGATAAGGTTGTTAAGAAGGCATATGGTGTCTTGGCGTTTATTGGTAGGGGGATTGAATTTAGGAGTCGTAGCGTTATGTTGCAACTGTACACAACTCTGGTGCGGCCGCACTTGGAGTACTGTGTGCAGTTCTGGTCCCCACATTAGAACATAGAACATAGAACATTACAGCGCAGAACAGGCCCTTCGGCCCACGATGTTGCACCGACCAGTTAAAAAAAAAACTGTGACCCTCCAACCTAAACCAATTTCTTTTCGTCCATGAACCTATCTACGGATCTCTTAAACGCCCCCAAACTAGGCGCATTTACTACTGATGCTGGCAGGGCATTCCAATCCCTCACCACCCTCTGGGTAAAGAACCTACCCCTGACATCGGTTCTATAACTACCCCCCCTCAATTTAAAGCCATGCCCCCTCGTGCTGGATTTCTCCATCAGAGGAAAAAGGCTATCACTATCCACCCTATCTAAACCTCTAATCATCTTATATGTTTCAATAAGATCCCCTCTTAGCCGCCGCCTTTCCAGCGAAAACAATCCCAAATCCCTCAGCCTCTCCTCATAGGATCTCCCCTCCATACCAGGCAACATCCTGGTAAACCTCCTCTGCACCCTCTCCAAAGCCTCCACATCCTTCCTGTAATGTGGGGACCAGAACTGCACACAGTACTCCAAGTGCGGCCGCACCAGAGTTGTGTACAGTTGCAACATAACGCTACGACTCCTAAATTCAATCCCCCTACCAATAAACGCCAAGACACCATATGCCTTCTTAACAACCTTATCTACTTGATTCCCAACTTTCAGGGATCTATGCACACATACACCTAGATCCCTCTGCTCCTCCACACTATTCAAAGTCCTCCCGTTAGCCCTATACTCAACACATCTGTTATTCCTACCAAAGTGAATTACCTCACACTTCTCCGCATTAAACTCCATCCGCCACCTCTCGGCCCAACTTTGCAACCTGTCTAAGTCTTCCTGCAAACTACGACACCCTTCCTCACTGTCTACCACACCACCGACTTTGGTGTCATCAGCAAATTTGCTAATCCACCCAACTATACCCTCATCCAGATCATTAATAAATATTACAAACAGCAGTGGCCCCAAAACAGATCCCTGAGGTACACCACTTGTAACAGGAAGGATGTGGAGGCTTTGGAGAGGGTGCAGAGGAGGTTTACCAGGATGTTGCCTGGTATGGAGGGGAGATCCTATGAGGAGAGGCTGAGGGATTTGGGATTGTTTTCGCTGGAAAGGCGGCGGCTAAGAGGGGATCTTATTGAAACATATAAGATGATTAGAGGTTTAGATAGGGTGGATAGTGATAGCCTTTTTCCTCTGATGGAGAAATCCAGCACGAGGGGGCATGGCTTTAAATTGAGGGGGGGTAGTTATAGAACCGATGTCAGGGGTAGGTTCTTTACCCAGAGGGTGGTGAGGGATTGGAATGCCCTGCCAGCATCAGTTGTAAATGCGCCTAGTTTGGGGGCGTTTAAGAGATCCGTAGATAGGTTCATGGACGAAAAGAAATTGGTTTAGGTTGGAGGGTCACAGTTTTTTTTTTTTTAACTGGTCGGTGCAACATCGTGGGCCGAAGGGCCTGTTCTGCGCTGTAATGTTCTATGTTCTATGTTCTACCTGCTCTCAGTGTGGGAAGGGATTCGCTCAGTTATCCAATCTGCAGAGACACCAGCGAATTCACACTGGGGAGAGGCCATTCATCTGCTCTCAGTGTGGGAAGGGATTCACTCAGTTATCCGATCTGCAGACACACCAGCGAATTCACACTGGAGAGAGGCCGTTCACCTGCTCTCAGTGTGGGGAGGGATTTGCTCGGTCATCCAGCTGGTGGAGACACCAGCGAGTTCACACTGGGGAGAGGCCGTTTACCTGCCCTCAGTGTGGGAAGGGATTCAGAGTTTCATTCTTGCTGCTGAGACACCAACAAGTTCATGAGTGATTACATGAGTGTTTGGATTCTCCTGCTATTGTTTCTGCTCTCAATTACATCCAGGACTGGATTTTGTTCATCCTCACAGTTGGTCAATGGGGAGGGTCGGAGGGTTTCTTTCTGCTGGACTGGTAGGTCTCACGACTTTGCCTCCAGTGGGCTGAAGCTCTTTGAGTCTTGTTGCGAATACCTGGTTTCAAATTTCACAAGGATCACAGAGTGACAGGGTGTGAGGAAGTTCAGAGATATTTAGTCACTATTTCTGTTTGAAACCTCCCAATGCCCATCCAATTTCCTTTGTAATTGTTTATTGTCTCCAGTTCCTCTACCCTCGAAGGCAGCAAGTTCCAGGTCATTACCATTCGCTGCATCAAAATATTCTTCCTCACATCCCCCCCTGGATCTCTGGCCCAAAACCTTAAATCTGTGTCTCTCTCGTCCTTGTCCCATTTGCTAATGGGAACAGCTTTTCTTTGTCCACCTTATCTAAACCTGTCAGAATCTTGTCCACCTCTGTCAAATCTCCCCTCAACCTCCTTTGCTCCAAGAGGAACAACCCCAGCCTGACATTGACAATAAAGGACAAACTAACAGAATATGTTAATACCTGAAATCAAATGGGAATGTTTAATTTCTGTTTTAAAGATATTGTGAATATATTGTCCTGGACAATAAAGGAATTGGAATAACTCACCTTGGGAGTGGGTGAATGGAATATATCAATCTGGTATCCACCTACAGTCCAGTGAAAGTCTGGAATGTGTAGCTGGAAATCGCTCCCTAACAGCACTGTGGGTGTACTTACACCTCAGGCATTGTAGCAGTTCAGGAAGGCAGTGTTGGGGTTGACCACGGCCGAGGCAGCTACATAGAATCATAGAAACCCTACAGTACAGAAAGAGGCAATTCGGCCCATCGAGTCTGAACCGACCACAATCCCACCCAGGCCCTACCCCCATATCCCTACAGATTTACCCACTAATCCCTCTAACCTACGCATCTCAGGACACTAAGGGCAATTTTTTTTTAGCATGGCCAATCAACCTAACCCGCACATCTTTGGACTGTGAGAGGAAATCGGAGCACCCGCAGGAAACCTACGCAGACACGAGGAGAATGTGCAAACTCCACACAGACAGTGACCCAAGCCGGGAATCGAACCCAGGTCCCTGGAGCTGTGAAGCAGCAGTGCTAACCACTGTGCTACCGTGCCGCCCTTACATACAGCCACATATTCTGTTATAATTGAAGGACTGCAGATTGAATGTGAGGCATTATGGGACTGGACTATCTTGACCACATTCCTGTGACTGCTCAGTTTCTGCAATCACGGACCATTAAAGCTGCTCAGCAGGGCCCCGTTTATCAGCACACAGGCAGCTGCACTGAGTAACCGACTGCTAACGGAATAGGCTGGGATGTGGTGGAGATCAGAAAGTCCTGAGTATAGTGAGTCATTGTGATGTCACAAGGTCAGTTGTTATAAGGTGTCTGGTCCACATGATGAGATGGTCCAGAGCTGTCCATGAGCTGATCGCACAGCCACATGATGCCTAATTGTTAGCTTGATTGGATATGTCTGAAATCGATTCATATTGTGATTAGTTTGTAACCAGCCGGAATGGGCTGCAATAAATGGATGAGAATGTGTGATTTTCTATGTTCAGGGGAGAGGTTGCATGGTGAGACCAGCGACTTGCTCCCCGCCGCTGTAAAATAAAGACCATTTGATGATTGGAACAGACCTGGGTGTCGAGCGATTTGTCTTCAATCATTCTTCACTAACGCAGCCAAGTTTTAGACCATAAGATATATGAACAGAATTAAGCCACTCGGCCCATCGAGTCTGCTCCACCATTCAATTATAGCTGATATTTTTCTCATCCCCATTCTCCTGCCTTTTCCCCATAACCCCTGATCTCCTCATTAATCAAGAACCTATCTCTCTCTGTCTTAAATCCACTCAATGATGGCCTCCATAGCCTTCTGTGGTGATGAATTCCATAGATTCACCTCCCTGTGGCTGAAGAAATTCCTCCTCATCTTGGTTCTAAAGGGTCGTCCCTCTACTCTGAGGTTGTGCCCTCGGATTCTAGTCTCTTCTACTAATGGAAACATCTTCCCCATGTCTGCTCTATCCAGGCCTGACAGTATTCTGTAAGGATTCATATTGTTGGTTCATTTTTGTTTCTGGGTCCAGAGGGGCAATTGTTTCATACATAGGGTGGTGAGTGTCTGGAACAAGGTGCCAGAGGTAGTCATAAAGGTGGGTAAAATTTTGACTTTTAAATGCATTTAGACAGTTACATGGGTAAGATGGGTACAGAGGGACAGGGGCCAAATGCGGGCAATTGGGACTGGCTTAGTGGTTAAATAAAAGGGTGGCTTGGACAAGTTGGGCCGAAGGGCCTGTTTCCATGCTGTAAACCTCGATGACTCTCTGATCTGTGTTTGTTAACTGTATTTAAACCTCTGAATGGATGTTGTTAAGTTAGAAATTAAATTGTTTCCTTTCATTGTAAGTATTGTTCAGCTGTTAATTGTTTGCGTTGTTAGTGTTGTATTTAAACTGTTGTGAATAAAATTTATTTTATTAAAAAATCCCTATTTTCTCATCACTCCTGGAGCAAAGTCTCCTCTCCTCACATTTTTGCCAGAAAGAAAAAATGCTGGTGTCTAGTCTGGCTTCCTAATAAAACATGGAGTTCCAGTCTGGTATCCTAACAATGGTTACAGAGTGACCAAGGCTGGGAACTAAATATTGCAGAGTTTTTGACACTTTGAAAAGACAGAAAGCTCGGAAAAGGAGGTGGGGTAGCTCTGTTAATGAAGGATGACATTAGTACAGTAGTGAGAGATGTCCTTAGCTCGAAAGAGCAACACAAAGAATCAGACTGGGTCGAGGTGAGAAATAGCACAGGAAAGAGGTGGGAGTGGTCCCTCAGCCTCCTCACAGTAGTTACCAGTAGGACAGGGTGTACAAGACACTGATACAGACTCCCTCAGAATATGTGACAGGCAATGGCCTGAAGAGTAAGAAAACATTTTGAAATGATCAAGGCACTAACACAGACCTCCACAGACAAATGGACGTTGAGACAATGAAAATGGACTAAAAGCTAAAGGAATTTTGGATTGGGACAATTGAAGGCTCGGGAGAAATAATACTTCATAACATTTATCCACAAGATGGATCCAGGTGAATGGAGAGCTGGAGAATCTTTTATGTCCACACAATCTACTGCATTGATTAAATGTACTGACTATAACTCAGAGTGGATCCCTCTCTCCGGGAATCTTGTTTGTGGGGTGTAGGGAGAAAGGGAGGAATGTTGTCCGCCCACACCCTGTAGGCTGGGGATGTAACACCACACTAAATTGTGCTCTGGAAATTTCCAGTGCCCCCCATGAACCCAAACAGGTGGCATCCCATGTGACCACCCAGGAGCCTCAATACCAGTAACGCCCACTGCCCAGTGACCAACTCCAGTTTCTGCTTCCACCCCCCAGACACCCCAATGACGTGCAGACTTTCGGCAATAACCCACATCCGACCTCCTCACAGGGAGCGAGTGACCATAGCCGATGATCCAAAGGGGAACTTACTGAGATCCCTGCTTCCTGACAGAAAGTGCATCCTGAAGCTGTCGGAACATCTACTGGAGTTGAGGAAAGAGACCTGCGCTGCAATGAATGTAATAATCCTGGCAGCCTTAGGGTGGAGTCAATCTTTATTTTGTGTTGATTTATTCATAGAGTGAAACATTACAGATATATCTCCTAATTCCAGGCACCGTCACTAACTGTCCCTTTAAATATCTTCAAGTAAGCATCCAATCAATGACCTCCACATGTGTGAAGTTAACATTAATCAATACAATAGAGTCAGAACATCAAGAAAGGCTCCAATCAGTGTGATCGCTCTGGTGTCCCAGCAGCTCGGAGGACAAAGTGAATCCCAAAGTGAATCCCAAAGTGAATTCACTTTTACCATTATCCATCTGAAGCCAATGGACTCCATTTTCCCTGTCCTGATGTGACACTGAATCTTCTTAGGTTTGAAGAAGAAACTTAACCTTAGAGCATTGGGTGGTACAGTGGCACAGTGGTTAGCACTGCTGCCTCAAAGCACCAGGGATTTGGATTCGATTCCCAGCTTGGGTCACTGTCTGTGTGGGGTTTGCACATTTTCCCCGTGTCTGTGTGGATTTCCTGTGGGTGCTCCGGTTTCCTCCCACAGTCCAAAGATGTGCTGCTTATGTTGACTGGCCATGTAAAATTGACCCTAGTGTCAGGAGGATTAGCAGGTTAAATATGTGGAGTTATGGAGATAGGGCCTGGATGGGATTGTGGTTGGTGCAGACTCGATGGGCTGAATGGCCTTCTTCTGCACTGTAGAATTCTACGATTCTATGAGATCACAAACTAAAAGTTAAATTTATTTATTAGTCACAAGTGAGGCTTACATTAACACTGCAAAGAAGTTACAGTGAAATTCCCCGAGTTGCCACAGTCCGGCACCTGTTTGGGTCAATGCACCTAAACAGCGCATCTTTCAGACTGTGGGAGGAAACCGGAGCACCCGGAGGGAACCCACACAGACACGGGGAGAACGTGCACACTCCACATAGACAGTGACCCAAGCCAGGAATTGAACCCGGGTCCCTGGTGCTGTGAGGCAGCAGTGCAGACAGACAGTCGAGAAATCATCAATTCCACTCCCACCCGGAGCTTTGGGGATATATTTATACATTATCTCATTTCACAATAAAACCCACACACTGAGTTTCAGATATGCTTCTGTTATTATTTTGGTGCCCAGCAGGTGGTCTCAGTGTGTACGTGCGCACGCATGTGCAGAACGATAGAAACTAGAAGCAGGAGTAGGCCATTCGACTCTTCAAGCCTGCTCCACCATTCATTTTGATCATGGCTGATCATCAAATTCAATATCCTGATTCCCCCCTTCCTCCCATATCCCTTGATCCCTTTTGCCCCATGAGCGATATCTAATTACTTCTTGAAATCATATATGCGTGTCTGTGAATGTATTTATGCATCTGTGAGTTTGTCTGTATCTAGAATCATGGACAATTGACTCACCTGATGAAGGAGCAGTGCTCCGAAAGCTCGTGATAACAAATAAACCTGTTGGATTTTAACCTGGTGATGTGAGACTTCTAACTAGAATCATAGAATCCAACAGTGCAGAAGGAGGCCATTCGGCCCATTGAGTTTTCACCGGCCACAAGCCCATCCATGTCCCATCCCCTTAACGCCATGCATTTACCCTAGCTAGTCCCCCCTGACACTAAGGGGCAATTTAACATGGTCAATCCACCTAACCCGCCCATCTTTGATCTGTGGGAGGAAACTGGAGCACCCGGAGGGAACCCACGCAGACACGGGGAGAATGTGCAAACTCAACACAGGCAGTGACCCGAAACTTGAATCAAACCCAGGTCCCTGGCGCTGTGAGGCAGCGGTGCTAAGCACTATGCCACAGTGCAGTAATCCAGGGAACTGGATTAATTGTTGGATAACACAGTAATATGTTACAGAGCAGAAATCCAGGGGAACTGGATTCATTGTTGGATTACACAGTGATATGTTACAGAGCAGTAATCCAGGGGAACTGGATTCATTGTTGGATTACACAGTGATATGTTACAGAGCAGTAATCCAGGGGAACTGGATTCATTGTTGGATTACACAGTGATATGTTACAGAGCAGAAATCCAGGGGAACTGGATTCATTGTTGGATTACACAGTGATATGTTACAGAGCAGCAATCCAGGGGAACTGGATTAATTGTTGGATTTCACAGTGATATGTTACAGAGTAGAAATCCAGGGGAACTGGATTCATTGTTGGATTACACAGTGATATGTTACAGAGCAGTAATCCAGGAGAACTGGATTAATTGTTGGATTTCACAGTGATATGTTACAGAGTCTTAAAATCTGAAATAAAACAGTCAATGCCACAAATAGTCAACAGGCCCAGCAGCTTCTATGAAGGCAGAAACAGAGTGAAACATGCAGCCAGACATCCATATGAATGAGGAGCAGCAGTGGACCATTGGGCCCCTCTGCTGCAGCATTTGACAAGATCCCGACTGATCTGATTGTGGCCAGAACTCCATTTTTCTGTCCCCCCCGCCCCCCCCCCCTCAACCATCTGACTCTCTTGTCAATCGGGAATCCATTTATTCAGCCTGAAAAATATTCAATGACTCTGTCTCCACTCCTCTCTGGGGAAGAGAATTCCACAGACCAAAGACCCTCTGAGAGAGAGAGAAAAATCTAGTTCTCTCTGTCCCTAACGTCTCAAGTTCAATGCGCTCTCCAGAGCCACACAAAGAAAATCAGGATAAAAGCAAATTACAGTGAATGGTGGAATCTGAAACCAAAAGAGAAAATGCTGGAAAATCTCAGCAGGTCTGGCAGCATCTGTCAGGAGAGAAAAGTGCTGACGTTTCGAGTCCAGATGACCCTTTGTCAAAGACTGACCTCTGAAGAATTGAGAGAGGGAGGAGACAAAATGAAAGATCTGCAAACTGAAAATGTCTCATGGCCCAAGACCAAAGCGAGTGGTAATGGGACAAGTAAAGACACAAAAGATGTTCTGGATGAGGTGTGAATAGCTGGTGAGTGATAGTCTGAATGTAAAGTAAACAAGAGGGAAATGAGGTGAAAAAAGCAGCAACGAAACACAGATCACAATGGGGGGAGAAATGGTGGTGTAAAATTGTTGAGTTCAGTTTTGTTCTGAAGGCTGTAAAGTGTCTCTTTTAGTTGCGAGAAATAATATTATATTTCCCAGTTCCGATGACAGGTCACACTGAGTCTGTTTCTCTCTCCACAGAGGCTGCCTGACTTGTTGAGTATTTCCAGCCAAAAAAGAAAACGCTGGAAAATCTCAGCAGGTCTGGCAGCATCTGTAAGGAGACAAAAAGAGCTGAGGTTTCGAGTCCAGGTGACCCTTTTGAGAAAAGCAGCAATTTGCTTTCATTCATGAATATTTCCAGCGTTTTCCGTTTGATGTCAACCAGACAATGTGTAAGAATTGTCACACCTGGAACAGATGTCTCTTACTCAGGACACCCCAGCTCGGGTCTGGGTGGCCGGGGAGGGGGGGAGGGTGGGGGGTGGGGGGAGGGGGGGGCGGGGTGGGTGGGTAACGTTCACAATTTTATATTTGTGTCTGGTGTGAATAATCCCTTAGATTAAACGGAGAAGTTTTTTTAAACTGAGAGTAGCTGCATTTGGGCGCTGACTTTAAACAACATTAACAAGCCCGGGCTGCTGGAGAAACATTTTGGGATTTGTGAGCAGTCAGTTCCGGCTGGTTTGAAGTGAAATCCTGTCGGTGCTGCGGCAAATCTGAACTCAAACCAGACAAACTGGAACCGCTGGGTTAGAGATTCCGGGTGTTGGGATGTGGAGGCTGGGGGAGGGGGAGATGGCGGTAAAACTCTGAGCCTGACTTTAGACAGGGTGAGCGGGGTAAAGGGGAGGAATGACAGAGTTAATGTGGGAGTCAGGGACAATAGCAGAAGGTGGGAAGCTCTGGAAAGGAGCAATCAGGGTAAAGGCCATCAAAGAATGCTTGTTTAAGATAAAAGCAAAATACTGCGGGTGCTGGAATCTGAAACAGAAACAGAAAATGCTGGAAATCTCAGCATCTGTGGAGAGAGAATAGAGTCAATGCTTCCAGTCTGGATGATCACAGATGCTGTCAGACCTGCTGAGGTTTTCCAGCACTTTCTGCTTTTGATTAACTGAAGGTTCAGCAGGGAAAGAAGCAGCGAACTGAACACACTGAACCCAGGGGAAGGGGGTGACCCAGGATAAGGGACAGGCGCAGCTCAGTGAGGCTCTGCAATGTCCATCAACGCATCCACATTGAGAGCTGAGAGCGCCAAGGGGGAGGGGAAGGAGAAACTATTTGGGGCACAGCAGGAGGTCACCCCTCCCCCCACTCTGTAGTTCCACAGACCTCCCACACCTGGACAGGGTTGGCTCAAGGTGCAGGAAGCTGCAAGCTGAGAGGCTGAGCTGTGAACTGGGCCGGGTTGGGGGTTTGAGTGACAGTCCTGGGGCTATATCAGGACAGGAACTGCCACAGATTCCCCCTTTTTCCTGGGACGTTTCACTGGAGCTGTGTTGGTGAGTGTTTGTAATCTCTGTCTCACTGTCTCGGTAATGGGGGTGGGTTGTAGATTGCTGTGAGTGTTAGACTAAATAACCTCTCCTCATGCTGCCAGTTCCAGTCTGCATACTCCATTTCTCAGTCCAGTCTGCTGCTCTGTCTCTGTCTCTCTGTACTTTGCTGCAGTGCTCCACATTCTGAGCAACATCCAGCCCATTGTTATCACCCGAAATTTGCAGCAAACTACCATCACTGTGGCACAGCGGTTAGCACTGCTGCCTCACTGAGTTCGATTCCAGCGGTGGGTGACTGTGTGGAGTTTGCTCAGGAAGAAGTCTCATAACACCAAGTTAAAGTCCAATAAGTTTATTTGGAATCAAAGTAAATTATTGTGGATGCTGGAATTTGAAACCAAAAGAGAAATTGCTGGAAAATCTCAGCAGATATGGCAGGCTCTGTAAGGAGAGAAAAGAACTGATGCTTCGAGTCCACATCACCCTTTATCAAAGCTTTGACAAAGAGTCATCTGGACTCGAAATGTCAGTTCTTTTCTCTCCTTACAGATGTTGCCAAACCTGCTGAGATTTTCCAGCATTTTCTCTTGGTTATTTGGAATCACGAGCTTGCAGAGCACTGCTCCTTCATCAGCGCTCTGAAAGCTTGTGGTTCCAAATAAACCTGTTGGTCTTTAATCTTGTATTTTGAGACTACTGGGGTGAGCACCACCCCAGTTCAGCGCTGGCATCTCCACCTCATGTGTGGAGTTTGCACAATCTTCCTCTGGGTGCTCCGGTTTTTTCTCATAGCCCAAAGATGTGCAGGTTAGGTAAATTTGTCCCTTGGTGTCCGAGATATGTAGTGTCTAATTTGATTTATTATTGTCGCATGTTCTGGGATACAGTGAAAAGTATTATTTCTTGCGTGCTATACAGAAAAAAACGTAAATTGATGGAGTACATAGGGGGAAAGGAAAAGAGTCGGGTGCAGAATATATTGTCGCAGTTGCAGTACAGACTCGACGGATCGAATGGCCTCTTTCTGCACTGTAAGGATTCTATGATTAGTGAATTCCAGCGAACAACTTTTGAATGGAGGGGTTTCTGAGGCGCCGAGCATTGTGGGAATTATGACCGCCATTAGTCAGTGACTGACTCTAAATGTTTAATTGCCGACTGAGGGTAGGTCAGCAACCTGAGCCCTCAATTCTGTTTGTGACTCTCACAGGCTGCCTGGCCTGATGAATATCTCCAGTATTTATTTTCTTTGTCCCAGAAACAGACTCTACAGAGTTTTGTTTCTGTTTTATAAGTTCGAGTTTAAAAACACAGTTAGGAGCTGGCATGATTCAGGCTGTCTGTTGGATGCAGAACTCAGTTCCTGGCCCCCCCGTGTGGGTTTCTTTTATTGTTGCTTCAGTCTGAAGTCTATTCATAACTTGCCTCTGTGGGTTCTCTCTCAATCCTGCTGCGTTTTTCCAGCACCTTCTCTTTTAATTTTAAGTGGAACATTAATATCTGCTTAGTACACAGGCCAATTAATCACAAATTCAGAGGAATGTATTTTTAAAAATTAATTAATCTTAATTGCACAAGATAGTTTTCTATTATGTCTTTGATTGATAATGGCGCCGTTAATTCCCAGGTACGCCTGCGGGTGGGAAAGTGTCCTCTTCATTCCACAGCAGCCTATTGCGCAGGCGCAGTGCTGTATCTGGAGCATGCGTAGTGCCACTTTGCTCGGAGCCCTGCGAGTGCGGGGGACGCTTTTTCCAGCGGGTGAGAGTCAGTATGGCGGAGGGAGGAATGGAGTCGGGGTGGGGAGGGAGCGGAGGCTTCACGAATGCCCGCTCCAGGTTGCAAGGCCCGGATAAGACCATGCCGGTTCCGGGTTTGCAGCTCCCGGGTTTTTTTGCCCAGGAACAGGCCCCGGTTTTCGGCCGCCATCTTGTTTCAGCGGCGAAGGAGAGCGCATGCGCTGCTGTCGGTGACGGGTCACAATGGGCGTGGTTTCAGGGGCTGGTTCAGAACCTCGATCTTCAGAGGGACGATAGGTAGCAGGGCGCATGGGCAGCTATCCAAGTACATCGGAATAAGAATTCGGAACAGGAGCCAGTCATTCGGCCCATCGAGCCTGCTGCATCATTCAATAAGATCATGTCTACTTTGGAGAGGCTGGATAGACTGGGACTTTTTTTCTCTGGAGCATAGGAGGCTGAGGGGTGATCTTAGAGAGGTTTATAAAATAATGAGGGGCACAGATCAGCTAGATAGTCAAAGCTAGGGCAGTCTAAAACTAGAGGGCATAGGTTTAAGGTGAGAGGGGAGAGATACGAAAGTGTCCAGAGGAGCAATTTGTTCACACAGAGGGTCATAGAGTCAGAGAAGTCTACAGCATGGAAACAGGCCCTTCGGCCCAATTTGTCCATGCCGTCTTTATTTTAAAATCCCAATTGCCCGCATTTGTCCCATATCCCTCTATACCCATCGTACCCAAGTAACTATCTAAATTCTTTTTAAAAGACAAAATTGTACCCGCCTCTACTACTACCTCTGGCAGCTTGTTCCAGACACTCACCACCCTCTGTGTGAAAAAATTGTCCCTCTGGACACTTTTGTATCTCTCCCCTCTCAACTTAAACCTATGCCCTCTAGTTTTAGACTCCCCTACCTTTGGGAAAATATATTGACTATCTAGCTGATCTATGCCCCTCATTATTTTATAGACCTCTAAAAGATCACCCCTCAGCTTCCTATGCTCCAGAGAAAAGTCCCAGTCTATCCAGCCTCTCCTTATAATTCAATCCATCAAGTCCCGGTAGCATCCTAGTAAATCTTGTCTGCACTCTTTCTAGTTTGATAATATCCTTTCTATAATAGGGTGACCAGAATTGCACACAGTATTCCAAGTGTGGCCTTACCAATGTCTTGTACAACTTCAACAAGATGTCCCAACTCCCGTATTCATTGTCCTGACCAATGAAACCAAGCATGCTGAATGCCTTCTTCACCACTCTGTCCACCTGTGACTCCACTTTCAAGGAGCTATGAACATGTACCCTTAGATCTCTTTGTTCTGTAACTCTCCCCAACTCCCTATCATTAACTGAGTAAGTCCTGCCCTGGTTCAATCTACCAAAATGCATCACCTCGCATTTGTCTAAATTAAACTCCATCTGCCATTCGTCAGCCCACTGGCCCAATTGATCAAGATCCCGTTGTAATTGGATAGGGTAGTGAGTGTCTGGAACAAGCTGCCAGAGGTAGTAGTAGAAGCAGGTACAAATTTGTCTTTTAAAAAGCATTTAGATAGTTACATGCGTATGATGGGTAGAGAGGGATATGGGCCAAATGCGGGCAATTGGGACCAGATTAGGGGTTTTAAAAAAAGGCGGCATGGACAAGTTGGGCCAAAGGGCCGTTTTCCATGCTGTAAATCTCTATGACTTTGCTACCCCCACCCCGTCCATACCCATGAGTTTCTTGTGGTTCAGAACTTCAGCTTTGAATATATTCAATGACCTGCCTCCAATCCTCACTGGTGAAGACAGAGTTCCAAAGATCAACAACCCGCTGAGAGAAAAGATCTCTCTTCATCTTAACCTTAAATCCTTTATTTTTACTTGATTCCCACACCAAAGGAGCATCCTCTCAGCATCTACGTTGTCAAGCACCTTATATCATATGAATCATAGAATCCCTACAGTGCAGAATGATGCCATTTGGCCCATCAAGTCTGTATCGACCACAATCCCACCCAGGCCCCATCCCCACAACCCCCTGATTTTACACTGCTAATCCCCCTGACACGAGGGTCAATTTAGCATAGCCAATCCACCTAACCTGTACATCTTTGGACTGTGGGACGAAACCGGAGCACCCTGAGGAAACCCACACAGACATGGGAAAAATGTGCAAACTCCACAAAGACAGTGACCCTAGGCCGGAATTGAACCTGGGACCCTGGTGCTGTGAGGCAGCAGTGCTAACCCCTGTGCCACCCTTAAATTCCCAGATGTTTCAATGAGATTATTTCTCAGTCTTCTAAACTCCAAAGAGTACAGGCTCCAGCTGCTCAACCTGAAAGATAAAACTCCTCATTTCAGGAATCAACCAACTGGATCTTCTCTGAACTGCCTCCACTGCAATTTTGTCCCACTAAAGTAATTCTGTGCAGATAACAGGAGAGAATGTTTTGAATTTCTGCCCTGTACAGACGCTGATGGATTTTGGAAACTCCTTTTACAGGGGGTTAGAAGGGAAAGATTTACACACAGCAAACTCAGACCAAAAGAAATGTTTGTCTGTCCTGAATTTCTAACCTTGAATTACACCTATAATTTTCATCATTTACAGGGAGAAGATTTGAAGATTGCAATATTTTTCCCGGACACCAATCTCTCTGAGATCTTTGCAGACGTAGGCTCCAGCAGATTTAAAATGTTGAAAACAGTGAAATGGTTTAGGGGTGAGTGTTAGTGAGCATTAATTTAAATTTAGAGCATGCTCTGATTCCATGGATCTCGGGCTATTGTGGCTCCTTTACCATGGATGGGCAGGCAATGGTGCAGTGATAATGTTATTGGATTAGTAATACAGGGATCCAGGGCAATGCACTGTGAACCCTGGGTTCGAATCTCACATTGGCAGATGTTGAAATTTGAATTCAGTAAAAATCTAGAATGAGAAGTCCATTGATGACAATTGTTGTAAAAATCCATCTGATTTAATAATGTCCTTTAAAGAAGGAAATTACCACATCCCCCAGCAATGCAAGCAATGAGACTTCAAGGGCAATGAGTTATGGGCAATAGATGCTGATGCAGCCAGCACATAGAGTCATAGAGCAATACAGCACGGAAACAGGCCCTTGGGCCCAACTGATCCATGCCAACCATGGTGCCCTCCCAGCTAGTCCCAATATCCCAATATGGGCGTTTGGCCCATATCCCTCTAATCTTTTCCAATCCATGTACTTATCCGAATGCTTTTTAAATGTTGCTATTAAACCTGCCTCAACCACTTTCTCTGGCAGCTCATTCCATGTACGCACCACCCTCTGCATGAAGAAGTTGCCCCTCAGGTCCCTTTTAACCTTTCCCCCTCACCTTAAACGTATGCCCTCCAGTTTTCAATTTCCCTACCCTGGGAATAAGAATGTGGGTTCATCCAATCTATCCCCTCATTATTTAATACACCTCAATATGGTCACCCCACATTCTCCTGCGTCCCAAGGAATAAAGCCCGAGCCTGGCCAACCACTCCCTATAACTCAGGCCCATTAGTCCCGGCAACATCCTCATAAATCTTCTTTGCAATCTTTACAGTTTATCAATGTCTTTCCTACAACAAGGTTACAAAAAATTTACACAATACTCCAAGTGCAGCCTCACCAACAACTCATACAACTATAACATAATGTCCCAACTCCTATGCTCAGTGCTCTGACTGATGAAGGCCAGTGTGCTAAATGCCTTCTTCACCATTCTGTCTGCCTGTGACGCCACTTTCAATGAACTATGTACTTGTACTCCTGGGTTCCTCTGTTCCTCAACACTCCCCAGGGCCTTACCATTCACTGTATAAGTCCTCCCCTGGTTTGACTTTCCAAACTGCAACACTCACACTTAAGACCATAAGACATAGGAGCAGAATTAGACCACTCGGCCCATCGAGTCTGCTCCGCCATTCAATCATGGCTGATATTTTTCTCATCCCCATTCTCCTGCCTTTTTCCTATAACCCCTGATCCCCTTATTAATCAAGAACCTATATATCTTTGTCTTAAAGACAGTCAATGACCTGGCCTCCACAGCCTTCTGCGGCAAAGAGTTCCACAAATTCACCACTCTCTGGCTGAAGAAATTCCTCCTTATCTCTGTTTTAAAGGATCATCCCTTTAGCCTGAGGTTGTGCCTCTGTACTCTATTATCTGTACTGAAATCCATTTGCCAATCATCAGCCCACTTCTCGAACTGATCAACTGATCAAGATCCCCCTGTAATATTTGATAACCTTCTCCACTATCAGCGATACCTCCGAATTCAGTATCGTCTGCAAACTTGCTAACCATGCTTTTTATTAATTTTTAAACGGCCATCCATTTCTCTGTTTCACCTCTGCCCTCCCTGATCAGCTCTCTGCCATTGTCTACCTTCCTCTACCTCTTATAATGGGTGTATTTTAACTATTATTTCCGCAAGCTATGTCTTGATGAGGTTTTTAACCACTTTACAACTCTGTTCACTGCTGATTTATCAGCTTAGTCTTACAATGTTCAGGAATTGTTTCTCTTCCCCTGGAGATCATTTCCCTTCCACTTCTGAGCTTATATTAACCAACAAAATCTGAGACATTTTTATTCCCTGTAATTCATTCTGCCCACCCTGAAACGTTAATCTTCTTTCTGTCCAGAAGGTTGGTCTCTTTCCTCATGTTCACATCAAAGGGCAGCTTTCCCCAGGAGATGGCTGACATTTAAGGGGACAGTAAATTAATATAGGACAGAGATATGTCTAGTGTTATTATATGGTACCCAGATTAGATATATTATTTATGTTTCTGTAATAAAATACATTTATTATTATTTCTTGCATTGTAATATAAGGCTGCAGCGATGTTATACATTTCCAGTCATGAAGTCATTACAGCACAGAAGGAATCCATTTGGTAACTCGAATCCATGCTGACTCTCTGTATAACATTCCAGTCCCATTCCCACTCTATATCCCCATTCTCCTGGAAGTTTATTTCCTTCAAGTGCCCATCCACTTTCATTTTTAAATAGAATCCATAGATATGGATGGAGATTTACAACTTTTTGGGAATGAAATAGGAAAGAATGTTCCATCGAAACTAGAATTGTCTGCTCTGAATTTCTATCCTATACTGACTGTGATGACTTTTGCAAACTCATTTCACAGGATATTGAACGAGGAATCACAGGCAAAAATCTCAACTGTCACATCTAGAAAGAGTCATATTCCTTGGGATCTGAATATCTTGTAATATGGAACTGTAGCTACGTTATATATTTCCAGACATCTCTTCCCTCAGAGGGTTGTTGGTCTTTTGGATTTCTCTTCCACAGGGACCAGTGGAGGCTGAGGATCATTGAATATATTCCAGTTAGACAGATCTTTGACTGACAAGGGTGTCAAGGGTTATGGGGAACAGACAAGAAGATGAGCAAAAGCTAAGATGTGGGGGGACTTCTTCACTGAAAAATGTGGTAAAGCTTTGGAATTCTCAACCCCTGAGGACAGTGAAACCTCAGTCATCAACTATTTTCAAGAAAGAGATTGATTGGTTTCTAGATATTGAAGATATCAAGGGATATGGGTTTAGTGTGGGGAGAATGATGCTGAGGTAGATGAACAAATTATCTCATTGAATAGTTTAAAAGGCTCGATGGGCCAAATGGCCGACTGCAGCTCCTATTTGTTATGGTCTCTGTGGCCAGGACAGGAAGCAGTGAGCATTGATCTGTCAATCAGCCTCAATCAGCACCTTCAGGAGAATTGGGAGGGTGAATATTAGATACAGCAGAGTGAGAATGGAGGGAGAGTGTGTGGGATGGAGATTTACAGCTTTTGAGGAATGGGAGAGGAAAGAATGTTCCATAGAAACTAGAATTGTCTGTTCTGAATTTCTATCCTGCACTGACACTGATGACTTTTGTAAACTCGTTTTACAGGATATTGAAAGAGGAATCACAGGCCGAAATCTCAAACATCACGTCTAGATCTGACAGAGTCATATTCCATGGGAGCTGAATATCATCGGACTTTGAATCTAGAAGGAGAAATGTTTGTCCGGTCTGTTGATTTGAAAAGATTTCAAACATCAGTGTGACTGGGAAAGCACCAACACACTGCCACACTCGAGTGAGTGTGTTCCAGTGCACTGACTAAAGAGCTTTAACCAGTTACACAGCCTGAATAAATATCACACCATTCACAGCAGGGAGAGACTGTACTCGTGTTCTGTATGTGGACGAGGCTTCAACTGATTGTCCACCCAAGACAGCGGCAAGGACACCTGCACCATGGAGAAACCATGGAAATGTGCGGACTGTGGGAAGAGATACAGATACCCATCAGTGCTGGAAGCTCATTGGCGCAGCCACACTGGGGAGAGGCCATTCACGTGCTCTCAGTGTGGGAAGGGATTCACTTGGTCATCCGATCTGCGGGCACATGAGCGCATTCATACTGGGGAGAGGCCATTCACCTGCCCTCTGTGTGGGAAGGGATTCACTCAGTCAACCCACCTGCGGGTACACCAGCGAGTTCACACTGGGGAGAAACCGTTCACCTGCTCTCAGTGTGGAAAGGGATTCACTCAGTCATCCCACCTGCAGAGACACCAGCGAGTTCACACTGGGGAGAAACCGTTCACCTGCTCACAGTGTGGGAAGGGATTCTGTGATTCTACCAGCCTGCGGAGACACCAGCGAGTTCACACTGGGGAGAGGCCATTCACCTGCTCTCAGTGTGGGAAGGGATTCACTCGGTCATCCCACCTGCAGAGACACTACCTAGTTCACACTGGGGAGAGACCCTTCATCTGCTCTCAGTGTGGGAAGGGATTCACTCAGTCCTCCCACCTGTTGAGACACCAACAAGTTCACGAGTGATTCCAGGGTTTGGATTCTGCTGTTATTGTTTCTGCTCTCAATTACATCCAGGACTGCATTTTGTTCATTCTCACAGTTGGTCAATGGGGAGGGTCGGGGGGTTTCTTTCTGCTGGACTGGCCGGTGTCATGACTTTGTCTCCAGTGGCTGATGCTCTTTGAGTCTTGTTGCAAATCCCTGGTTTCAAATTTCACACGGATCAGAGTGACAGGATGTTAGGAAGTTAAGAAATAGTCACTATTTCTGTTTGAAACTCCCCTAGATGCCCATCCAATTTCCTTTGTAATTGTTTATTGTCTCCACTTCCTCCAGCCTCTTAGGCAGCGAGTTCCAGGTCATTACCTTTCACTGCATCAGAATATTCTCCCTCACATCTCCCCCCCCTCCCCACCCCCCACTCCCCCCACTGCATCTCTGACCCAAAACCATAAATCTGTGTCCCCCTCGTCCTTGTCCCATCAGCTAATGGGAACAGCTTTTCTTTGTCCGCCTTATCTGAACCTGTCAGAATCTTGTCCACCTCGATCAAATCTCCCCTCAACCTCCTTTTCTCCAAGAGGAACCCCAGCCTGACATTGACAATAAAGAACAAACTAACAGAATATGTTAATACCTGAAATCAAATTGGATTGTTGAATTTCTGTTTTAAAGATATTGTGAATATATTGTCCTGGACAATAAAGGAATTGGAATAACTCACCTTGGGTGTGGTTGAATGGAATATATCAATCTGGTATCCACCTACAGTCTAGTGAAAGTCTGGAATGTGTAGCTGGAAATCCCTCCCTAACAGCACTGTGGGTGTACTTACACCTCAGGCATTGTAGCAGTTCAGGAAGGCAGTGTTGGGGTTGACCTTGGCTGAGGTAGCTACATACAGCCACATATTCTGTTATAATTGAAGGACAGCAGATTGAATGTGAGGCATTATGGGACTGGACTATCTTGACCACATTCCTGTGACTGCTCAGTTTCTACAATCACGGACCATTAAAGCTACTTAGCAGGGCCCCAACACAGGACTTGGTGAGAATATTTACTCAGAATGAGTTAGAATTAAACTAGGGCGGCACGGTGGCACAGTGATTAGCACTGCTGCCTCACAGCGCCAGGGACCCGGGTTTGATTCCCAATGGGTCACTGTCTGTGTGGAGTTTGCACATTCTCCCCGTGTCTGCGTGGGTTTCCTCTGGGTGCTCTGGTTTCCTCCCACAGTCCAAAGATGTGTGGGTTAGGTGGATTGGCTGTGCTAAATTGCCCCTTAGTGTCAGGGGGACTAGCTAGGGTAAATGCATGGGGTTATGGGGATAGGGTCGGTGGGATTGTGGTTGGTGCAGACTTGATGGGCTGAATGGCCTCCTTCTGCACTGTAGAGATTCTATGAGATTATTGCAGGACCGGCTGGTGTTCGGCAGCTGAGAAACCTGGAATCTGTAAAAATGGGCTCTGACTAATCAACAAACGGGGGTAGGGAGCTGACTAAGAAGTTAAGAAGCGTTCTCAGGCATGCTTAAATTATTTTATCATAAATCTGTGATAAGAACTGTGAGGGACTTGTGACCTGATAGTCGGTGAAGTGACGGTATACTCCAAGTAGCACTGGACTGAAAAGCAGACCTCTGAGAGTAGATTCTAATGGTTATAATCCTACCCAAGCATGGCCAGTGAAAAATCAGAGCTCAAGTGGGGATCGGACAGGTCTCTTACCTGCCAGTTGGAAACTAAGAACAAGAAACTTATCGATTAAAATGATTAGAGAATAGAGCCAATCTTTCAAGTCTGGATGACACTTCAGAAGAACTCTTATAAAGGGTCATCCAGACTCGAAACATTGACTCTATTCTCGCTCCATAGATGCTGTCGGACCTGCTGAGATTTTTCAGCATTTTCTGTTTTTGTTTCAGATTCCAGCATCCGCAGTATTTTACTTTTATGATAAAATGATTTGGTCTGATTGGAATCCCCACGATCCTCCCGCAAAACAGAGGGAGTGGTGGCAAAGGGAGAAAAAGGGTAAGGATGATAAAGTCTGGGTTCTGATTCTCCGAGACCAAGTAGAATTAACAAAATGAGTGAACCAGTTGATCAAGAATAGAAGTTACCCATCCCTAACAAAAACTGATCAAATTAAAATAATTAGGTTGGTGAATATAACAAAAAAAATTAATGGGTGAAGTTTAAAATCAAGTTTGTTTTGTTGTTAGGGAAGTTTTTTAAACTTGTGTAAAGTGTCAAGTTTTTTCTGCTCACTCCCCACCCCTTTAGGTTCTGCAGAAAAGTTAACCCTTTCAGCAGACAGTTCATTTGTTTTTAAATCGCACGAAAACTCGTGTCTATTTTAGTTTATAATTGAAGATTTATGGGAATTGGCTAAGATGGGCTTTTGACATTTTTAAAGTATAAAAAAGTGATCTTGGGAAAGGATTCACTGCTTCATCTTACCTGCTGACACATCAACGTGTTCACACTGATGAGAGACCTTTTAAATGCTCAGACTGTGGGAAGTGCTTTAAAAGATCTGGTGCACTGATATGCGCCATCAATGTGCTCTCACTGACGAGAGGCCATTCAGATGCAGACACTGTGGGACTGGGTTCAGACAATCATATAACCTCACTGTACATCAGCGAGTTCACACTGGGGAGAGGCCGTTCACCTGCTCTGATTGTGGCCAGGGATTCTCTCAGTCATCCAACCTTCTGAAACACCAACGAATCCACAATTAACCATAGTGATCGGATTCTGCTGTTAATCACATTCAGGACTTAAATGTGTTCATTAGGTCTGTTTCTGCTGGAGTTGATGAAATCCAACCCAGTTATAGGGGTTAATATTCTGGATAAAAGTCAAATAAATTAGCTTTGTGTTCAATACTGTGCATTGAATCTTTTCAATAACATCAACATAAATGAATTCCTTTTGAAATATATGGATAAAAGCAAATTACTGCGGATGCTAGAATCTGAAAACAAAAGAGAAAATGCTGGAAAATCTCAGCAGGTCTGGCAGCATCTGTAAGGAGAGAAAAGAGCTGATGTTTCAAGTCCAGATTACCCTTTTGTCAAAGCTCAAAACACCAGCTTTGACAAAGGGTCATCTGGACTCAAAACATCAGCTCTTTTCTCTACTTACAGATGCTGCCAGACCTGCTGAGATTTCTCCTCTGGTTCCTTTTGAAATATCTCCCTTTGTTCTTCCTCCATCTTCACCTCCCACAAATGCTCATGGAGGAGAAACTCATGATCTTCTTTGTTGCTAAGTTTGAGACAATTCAATCAGCTGCCCCTGCTGCTTCCCTCCCTTTCCATAGTCCTTCAGGTGCAGAAAGAGGCCATTCAGCCCAGCAAGTCTGCACCAATGCTCTGAAAGAACATCTTACCCAGCCCCCTTTACCGCCCCCCCCCCCCCCCCCCCCCCCATCCTGTCCCAATAACCCCAGGCGCACTTTCCATGCCTACTGCACCTAAGCTACACATCTTGGGACAACAGGCAATTGAACATGGCCAATCCACCTGACCTGCACATCTTTAGCTTGTGGGAGGAAACTGGACATCCGAAGGAAACGCATGCAGACCTGGGGAGAACATGCAAACTCCACACAGACAGTGACCCAAGCTGGGAATCGAACCTGGGTCCTTGACACTTTGAGGCAGCAAACTAATTGACTAGACAAAATCTCCTTTAATGTTCCCCTTTATCTTAGCTCTGAACTCACATCTTACTCTAGTTTCTCTCACCTTCTCTCATGTCCTCTTAGACCTCAGGGTGGTGCAAGCAGGCATTTAAGACGCATTTAGATGAACACCTGAAATGCTATAGCATAAAAGGGTACAGACCAAGTGAAGTGCTGGGTGATGGGATTGGAATGGAATGGTGTTTGATGACCAATGCAGACACGATTGGCTGAAAGGCCTCTTTCTGCGCTATCAAACTCTATGAGGAAGGAGGGTTGTTGATGTGCTGTCTGGGTGGGTGATATTTGGAGGAGCTGTCTCCCTAGGACTGAACTAAAGCATTTCATAGCAATGTGAGCCTTATAAGGAGCTCTTGGCGACACATAAAATCTCCTCACTCTGCTGAGCGACACTTTTGTATCTATTTCAGGCAGTGTGGAGAAAGACCCTGAGTGCACAGCTCAGGAATTTTAATAGCCAGGTAATGTGAACTCACTCACAAATCACATATGCCACATTGGAAGTTGAGATACATTTGTCCATGTTCAAATTTTAACTACTGTTCATAGAATTTTAGAATCCCTGCTGTTCAGAAGAGGCTATTCAGCCTATCGAGTCTGCATTGACTCTCTGACAGAGTATCTCACCCAGGCCCTCTCCTCTGCTCTATCCCTCCAACCCCACATATTGACCATGGCTAATCCATCTGACCTATATATCTTTGGACTGTGGGAGGAAACCAGAGCATCCAAAGGAAACCCATACAGACACGGGGAGAGTGTGACAGACAGACAGTCACAGACAGTCAAGCTGGATTTGAACACGGGTCCCTGGAGCTGTGTGGCATAACTGCTGTGCCACTCTTTTTGCTGCTTAACGCTCAGTAACAACATATGGAAGCCCTGGTCAGAGCTGATTGTGTACTGAGGTTATCAATGGGTTTTGAATGTAAATTCACACACAATGAAGATCAGAATCATGTGAGTTTTTTCCTGCTCCACCGTCTGAACCAATAACCGTCTGCACCTATTTACCAAATATAAAAATGCTTTATGAAATGAGCAGTTTCCAATAAAATGAGTAAAACCCGAAACCAAAGACCACCAGCATCTCATTCACTTCATTTAACAAAGTGGAATGTGTTTAATCTACTTTGATGACTGTTTTTATCCAGAACGTCACTGACACAGAATATTAGAACATGTTTTTATTTGATGGTGGGCTAATATAACTATCAGGGGATTTGATATAAACCCTGTCAAACATTACATTTTCAATCCAGCTTTTCAAAGAGAGAATACAGTCGGCATCAGCTTCGACTTATCGACAGTCAGTGAAAACAGAATGTCAGTGAGGCAGTCACACACTGAGACCACACACGAGTCAGAGCCTTTCTACAATATGCTTATTTTCGAAATAAAGAACTTATAAACTTCCCAAGGCAGCTTCTCCTGCAAGTGCAGGAGATGTAACAGCTGCACTTTCACCTCCTCCCTACTCACCATCCAGGGGTTACACAAATGTGCCTCAATCCCAAATGTGTCAAATAGTTTGAAATTACATTTTGGAAATGGAGGAAGGGAGATTTATTTAAAATAAATTGACACAATACATTTTATATATAGATTCTAAGTTAAAAGATTTAATATCTCCACTGTATGTGGCATCTGTGCTATCTTATCCATGTAATGAAGTAAACACGACAAAATTCAACAAAATACAAAAGGTATTGTTACTGAGAGAATACATCATCAATATTTGATTTAATTTATTATTGTTGCATGTACTGGATACAGTGAAAAGTATTGTTTCTTATGTACTAGACAAACAAAGCATACTGTTCATAGAGTACAGAAGGGAAAAGGAAAGGATACGGTGCAGAATATAGTGCTGTGGTTACAGATATGGTGAATGGAAAGATCAGCATATATGGTAGGTCCATTCAAAATTCTGATGCAGCAAGGAAGTTGTTCTTGAGTCAGTTGGCAGGTGTTTTCAGACTTTTGTATCTTTTTCTTGACAGAAGCAGGTGGAAGAGAGAAGGTCCGGGGTGTGAGGAGTTCTTGATTATGCTGGCTGCTTTCTGAGGCAGTGGGAAGTGTAGAGAGAGTCAATGGATGGGAGACTGGTTTGCGTGATGGACTGGGGTACGTTCAGAACACACAACCCTTTGTAATATTACTATGTGAATACATCACTAATAAAGGAGTTAGTGAGAGTGAAAGAGAAGGCTCTGAAAATCAAAGAGTAGCTCTTGAGAAAATCTCAAACCAGTCATTTAAAAATATATATTTTGATGCCCGAAGTAGAACCTTTCAGGCACAGAATTGTAGATTTTCCACCAAAGAACAATTTAGGATTAAAGTAAAAGTTTATAATTTTGTTGTAACAGAATTCCTGTTGAAAGTTCTTGAATTAAAAGAAATGGTGTTGTCAAAAATGGACCCTGAAGCCCTGAAAATTGGTGACATCGCCAGAATATTAAACCCCAGCCAGTCATATCAGCAGGAACAAAACCACGTATCAATACTAAACAAGATAAACAGCAGCAGTAACAGCAGAATCCAACCCCTGCAGTCACTAATGAACTTGTTGATGTCTCAAGAATCATTGTGACTGAGTGAATCCCTTCCCACACACAGAGCAGTTGAATGGTCTCTTAGTGTGAGTGCATTGGTGAGCCAGCAGGTTGAACCCCAGACACGGAGCAAGTGAACGGCCTCTGCCCAGTGTGAACTCGCTGGTGAGCAGTGAGGTTGGATGACCGATTGAATCCTTTCCCACACACGGAGCAGATGAATGGCCTCTCTCCAGTGTGAACTCGCTGGTGTAAAACAAGATTGGATTACTGCCTGAAATTCTTTCCACAGTCAGTGCAGCTGAATGGCTTCTCCTCAGTGTGAATTCGTTGGTGTCTCAGCAGGGTGGGTAAAACTGTGAATCCCTTCCCACACATGGAACAAGTAAATGGTCTCTCCCCAGTGTGAATCCATTGGTGTGCAACGAGAGAGGTTGCCTGTCTGAAACTCTTTCCACAGTCAGTGCAGCTGAATGGCTTCTCCTCAGTGTGAATTCGTTGGTGTCTCAGCAGGGTGGGTAAAACTGTGAATCCCTTCCCACACATGGAACAAGTAAATGGTCTCTCCCCAGTGTGAATCCGTTGGTGTGCAACGAGAGAGGTTGCCTGTCTGAAACTCTTTCCACAGGAAGTGCAGCTGAATGGCTTTTGAGTGTGAATCCGCTGGTGTGACAGCAGGTGGGATGACCCAGTGAATCCCTCCCCACACATGGAGCAGGTAAAAGGCCTCTCCCCAGTGTGAACTCGCTGGTGTAATGTGAAGTTGGATGACTGAGTGAATCTCTTTCCACACTCAGGGCAGGTGAACAGTCCCTCCCCAGTGTGGGTGCGTTGGTGTGCCGTGAGTGCTGAAGAATGCCTGAACCTCTTTCCACAGGGAGTGCAGCTGAATGGCTTCTCCTCGGTGTGAATTCGCTGGTGTGACAAAAGGCCAGATAACTGAGTGAAAGCCTTCCCACACACAGAGCAGGTGAATGCCCTCTTCCCCGTGTGAACTCGCTGGTGTAATGATAGGTTGGATGACTGAGTGAATCCTTTCCCACATATAGAACAGGTGAATGGCCTCTCCCCAGTGTGAGTGCGTTGATGGTTTTCCAGCAGGGATGGATAATTGAATCCTTTCCCACAATCTTCACATCTCCACCGTTTCTCCATGGTACCGGTATCCGTGTGTCTCTCCAGGTTGGACAATCAGTTCAAGTCTTGTCCAAACATTGAACAAATGTATGGTTTTTCCTCACCTTGTATTTTGCAATGTTTTCTCAAGCTGAATAACTGGTTAAAGCTCTTTCCACAGTCAGTTCACTGGAACACTCACTCGGGTGTGTGTGTGTGTGTCTCGGTGCTTTTCCAGTCACTGATGTTTGAAATGTGTTCTTTTAGAACAGTTGATCATTTATCCTTCCACATTCAAAGACCGATGATATTCAGATCCTGATGAATGGAGTTACTCAACCAGAGCTTGATCTGACGTTTCACATCTGCAAATCCTTCTCTTCTGATCTCCTGTAGAAACAGTTCACAAACTCCGCTTCTCCGGGACAAACAAGCGCCAAGGCCAGCAATGACACTGCGCATGCTCCACATCACAATGCCCGGGGACTGATTGACGGCAGGCGCGGGCCAATAGAATGAGGGGGCGGGGCTGGAGGACCGAGCGGCAGCGGCTGGTCCTCCAGCCAATCGGAGTGAATGTGGGGCGGCCAGGTCGGGAGTGGAGCATGCGCGGGAATGGTAAGGCGGTTGTGAGCCTGGCAATGCAGCGTGCGGTCTGAGCATGCTCAGTGTCAGTCATGGTGCAGGGGAGATTGTGAGCACAGGGTAGGAATGGAAACCACGGCTGCACTGGAAACAGCATCAACTTCTGGCCTAGGCCGCGAGCCCCGCCTTTCCCGCGGGGACAGGACCAAGGGGGGCGGGCTCGCTCGCTGCCTTCTTACGATTGTGAATCAGAGAGGCGGAGCTTCCTCCTCGGTAATGGGCCTGGGTTACCTAGGCAACCATCATGGGAGACGAAGTGGGTCCGGTTCAGATGTCCTGTCAGGGTGGCCATCTTGGTGAAGGTACAGTGAGTAGGCGGAGCTTCTCCCCGTTGCAAGGTGCGGGTTACCCAGGCAACTGGCTGTAGCCATCTTGGAGCGGGACAGAGACTGGGATTGACAAATTGGGGGAGAGAATATTCCAGAGAAACGAGAATTGTCTGCTCTGAATTTCTATCCTGTACTCATTGTGAACACTCTTTTCAAACCATTTTCCAGGGGAGGATTTACACAAATTAAAATGAACATCAAAATCTGACAGAGATTCATTAGGAGCTGAATATCATCGACCTCTGCATGAGGAACGAGAAATGTTTGTCTGTTCTGTCTGTGGGAAAAGATTTCAAACATCAGTGTGACTGGAAAAGCACCGAGACACACACATGAGTGAGAGTGTTCGAGTGAGCTAACTATGGAAAGAGCTTCAACCAGTTACACAGCCTGAAAAACATCACACCATTCACAGCGAGGAGAAACTGTACATGTGTTGTGTGTGTGAACGAGGCTTCAACTGGTCGTCCAACCTGGAGAGACACAAGGGCACCGGCACCATGAAGAAACTGTGGAAATGTGGGGACTGTGAGAAGGGATTCAATTATCCATCCCGGCTGGAAATCCATCAACACAGTCACACTGGGAACAGCATCACAGAGAGACCGCGGAAATGTGAGGATTGTGGTGAAGGATTCTATTATCCATGTCTGCTGGAAGTCCATTGTAAGAAGTTTAACAACACCAGGTTAAAGTCCAACAGGTTTATTTGGTAGCAAAAGCCACACAAGCTTTCGAGGCTCTGAGCCCCTTCTTCAGGTGAGTGGGAATTCTGTTCACAAACAGAACTTATAAAGACACAGACTCAATTTACATGAATAATGGTTGGAATGCGAATACTTACAACTAATCCAGTCTTTAAGAAACAAAACAATGGGAGTGGAGAGAGCATCAAGACAGGCTAAAAAGATGTGTATTGTCTCCAGACAAGACAGCCAGTGAAACTCTGCAGGTCCACGCAACTGTGGGAGTTACAAATAGTGTGACATAAACCCAATATCCCGGTTGAGGCCGTCCTTGTGTGTGCGGAACTTGGCTATCAGTTTCTGCTCAGCGACTCTGCGCTGTCGTGTGTCGCGAAGGCCGCCTTGGAGAACGCTTACCCGAATATCAGAGGCCGAATGCCCGTGACCGCTGAAGTGCTCCCCAACAGGAAGAGAACAGTCTTGCCTGGTGATTGTCGAGCGGTGTTCATTCATCCGTTGTCGCAGCGTCTGCATAGTTTCCCCAATGTACCATGCCTCGGGACATCCTTTCTTGCAGCGTATCAGGTAGACAACGTTGGCCGAGTTGCAAGAGTATGTACCGTGTACCTGGTGGATGGTGTTCTCACGTGAGACGATGGCATCTGTGTCGATGATCCGGCACGTCTTGCAGAGGTTGCTGTGGCAGGGTTGTGTGGTGTCTTGGTCACTGTTCTCCTGAAGGCTGGGTAGTTTGCTGCGGACAATGGTCTGTTTGAGGTTGTGCGGTTGTTTGAAGGCAAGAAGTGGGGGTGTGGGGATGGCCTTGGCGAGATGTTCGTCTTCATCAATGACATGTTGAAGGCTCCGGAGGAGTCCATTGACGCAGTCATGCTGGGGAGAAGCTATTCACCTCTTGTGTGTGGAAAAGGATTTATTAAGGCAGCGAGCCTCGTGTCACACCTGCGAATTCACACTGAGGAAAGACCGTATGGCTGCACATACTGTGAAAGGAGGTTTAAACAGTCATCTACCCTCACTGCACATCAGCAAATTCACACTGGGATGAGACCATTCAGCTTCTCCGTGGAAAGAGATTCACCCAGTCCTCCATCCTGTTAATATACCAACACACTCGCACTGGGGAGAAGCAATTCATCTGCTCCATATGTGAGAAAGGATTTACTCAGTCATCTGGCCTTTGGTCACACCACAGAGTTCACACTGAGGAGAGGCCATACCCCTGCTCAGTCTGTGGGAAGGAATTTACTCAGTTATCTCACCCTGCTAACACACCAGAGAAATCACACTGGGAAGAAGCCATACAGCTGCACTTCTTGTGGGAAGAGCTTCAGGTCTTCATCCAACCTCAGTGCACAGAAACCTGTTCTCGCTGGGGAGAAATCATTCACCTGCTCGGAGTGTGGGATGGAATTCACTCAGTCAGCCAAACTGGTGGTACATAAGAGAATTCACACTGAGGAGAAACCATTTAGCTGCACCTCCTGTGGAAAGAGCTTTGGGCAGTTATCCACACTCACTGCACAGCAACGCACTCACACTGGGGAGAGGCCATTCACCTGCACTGTGTGGGGGAAGGGATTCACTCAGTCAGCCAGCCTCATGTTACACCAGTAAGTTCACACTGAGGGGAGGCTGTTCAACTGCACTCACTGTGGAAATAAATTCAGGCAGTCTTCCGACCTCACTGCACACCAGTGAATTCACACCAGGAAAAACATCATTCAACTGCTCCCTGTGTGGGAAGGGCTTCACTCGGTCATCTGGGCTTTGGTCACACCAGCGAGTTCGCACTGGGGAGAAGCCATTCGGCTGAACTCATTGTGAAAAGAGTTCCAGATCTTCATCTGATCTGAATGTACAAAGCGAGTTCACACTGGGGAGAGGTCGTTTACCTGCTGTGTGTGTGGAAAGGGTTTCACTCGGTCAGCCAATCTGCAGACACACCAGAGCGTTCACAAGTGACTGCAGGAGTTGGATTATATTGTTATTTGCTGTTAAGCACACCTAGGATTGTTAGTCTATTTTTTATTTGGTTTGTTTCTGCTGGTGTTAACAGCCCTATCGCAGACAGAACTGTAATATTGTGGAAAGAGCTTGATTTTTGGGGCTGCTGAGTCCCTATTTAAAAGCACCATCTGTGATCTTTCTCTCTAACTCAAGAACTCTCAACAGGTATGAGTTTGCAATAAAATGATCAACCTCCACTTGAATTCCATGTTGATCGTTGATGCAAAATCTACAACTCAGTGTTGAAATGTTCCATCTCCAATTATTAAATGCTGATTAATCTTTGCTGACGATTCTCACTGACTTAAATATTCTTTACAATGGGAACTCTATTACATTATCAAGGTACATTGAACAAAACAGAAAAATATTTCACAGTCACATCAGTAAAATCTTCATCAATCAACACTGATACTGATGAAACTTGGAAGTCGCTGAGTTCTCTCATTTCTGACACAGCAGTGGCAACATTTGGTAAAAGTTGCAAAGATGGTTTGAGACCCACTCAGCAGAGATGACATCTGTCATTGAAGCGAAAAGCAAAGTCTACCTGAAGTACAACATCAACCGAAAAGCTGGAACACTGTGTCACTTGAATGTAGCCAGGACAAATATGTAAAAAACAGGGAGCGATTGTGCAAGTAATCATTTGATCAGCCTATTTCAAGAAATACAAATTGTCTGTGGCAACAGAAATCTCTGTGCGGTGTATGATGGGATCAGGAGAGTAGTTGGCCTTCCCATCATCAAAGTTGCTCCCCTGAAATTGTCACTTGAGCTGGAAAAGGCTATTGGTTGCAGACCTACCTCAGTTGACCTTTCTCTACACCCTAGCTATGACTGTATCATGACATTCTGCACTCTCTCCTTTCCAATGTACAGTATGCTTTGTCTGTATAGCGCACAAGAAACAATATTTTTCGCTGTATACTAATACATGTGACAATAAATTAAACAGACCGCACAGAGAAACTAACTTTATAACAATCAGGATAGAATTAAACACAATGCTATGTTGGGATGCCCTGTGGTTGTGAAAGGCTCTGTAGAAATGTAAGTTTATAAATTGAAGATTTCTGTTCTCTGATCTTGTTATCTGGAACTGAATTGATTTCAGCCACCCCCATCTTGTCATTTATTAAATTCACTTTGGTTCAGACAAGACTTTAACCAATTAAGACAAAGGCAGAATTCTCTGGATAGTAAATTTAAAAAGAAGTTTATTCATGAAAAAGGTTCACTGAACCACTTTAAGACATTGGCTTTTATAACTTGATGTGGGTGATCAGTCTGGAAGGTTAACCCTCTCTGGCTCCTTCTTTGACAGGACTTTTTGTGGAATTCAGCCTCGGGAGTCTGGCTCCTTCTTTGACAGGAATTTCCTTGAAACTCAGCCTCGGGACTCTTCAGTATTTGGCCAGCAGGGAAGACCTTTGGAACCTCTACTTTTATCCCCCTACATCAGAGTTGGGCCTGTTTAACATGCCAATTGGTCAATTTGATGAGATTAATTCAATTGAATCCCCAATATTTACACCACCTTTTCTCTTCATCTGAGTCAGGAATACAACATGATTGTTTCAGACTATCCCTTTACCTGATTCCATACAATCCCTTGTTCATACAGTTTCAAATATTGAAGAGTTTGAAGATCTCTCTCGCCAGTACATTTATCTTCATTGCACATTTACATACACAGCAATAAGCTTTTACATTTTGGAGGTATTCCCCAATAAAGGTTAATAGCTCTGGGTCGATTCCTATGTGGACCACCTCAGTTTCCACCTGCGCCTCCCCCCCACCACCATCTGCCGGGCCCGTGGGCTCTCCGGGGCCTAGTGCTGGGTCCGGCGACGCGGATGCCTGGGATCATGGGCACGAGCATGGGGGGGTGGGCGACCCCGAGCCGGCAAAACTGGCGACGCCGCCACCTCGGGGGGACATGACGGGGGACAGGGGGGGTGCGGCAAGGTGAAGAGGGGCGGAGGGCGAGGGGCCTCACCTGCCCGAGGACAGGTTAACAAAAAGAGACAGGGCCCCTCGGGCACCGCGGTGTTCGAGGTCTGCGTGCCCCTCCCCCCTTGTGAGTCATCTCCTGCCGTGCCCCCACCTGTCTTTGTGCCTTGTCCCCAGAAAAAAGGGGGCAAGGCACAGCACAAAACTAAACGCGTGCTGCCTCAGTCCCCCGTCGAGGAGTCCCCGGGACCGGGTGGCAGCGGGGCCCCCGCGGCTCCGTTCCACCCGGTCGATTACAACCTGGACTTCTTTAGCATGTCGGGGGACTGGGGCGACACCCCAATGTTCGTGTCCCTATCATCAGGTGGTCCACGGGAGGAGGCCAAGTGGGTGACAGCCAGGAAGGGTGAAGCTCGGGTGATTGAGAGCACCCTGGTGGATGTGCCCCTACACAACAAGTACTCCTGCCTGAGTACTGTTGGGGGGGGACAGCCCACCTGGGGGAAGCAGCACTGGCCGGGCCTCCGGAGTGGAGTCCGGCCCTGTAACTCAGAGGGCTAAAGAAAAGAGGGGAAGGCAGTATTAATCGGGGACTCGGCAGTCAGGGGGACGGACAGGCGATTTTGGGGAGGCAGGCGGGAGTCTCGGATGGTGGTCTGCCTCCCTGGGGCTGGGATTCAGGATGTCGCTGGGCAAGTCCCAGAAATCCTGAGGGGGGAGGGAGAGGAGCCGGAGGTAGCGGTACATATTGGTACCGCTGATGTGGGTAGGAAGGGGGAAGGGGTCATGAAAAGAGAGTATAGGGAATTAGGGAGACAGCTGAGGAGGAGGAAAGCAAAGGTAGCAATCTCAGGATTGCTGCCTGTGCCATGGGAAGGCGAGGACAGGAATGGAGTGAGGTGGAGGATGAATGTGTGGCTGAGGGACTGGTGCAGGGGGCAGGGATTCAGGTTCCTGGACCATTGGGACCTCTTCAGGGGCAGGTGTGACCTGTACACAAAAAACGGGTGGCACTTGAATCCCAGGGGGACCAATATCCTGGCAGGAAGGTTGGCTAAGGCTACTGGGGAGAGTTTAAACTCGATAGGTTGGGGGGAGGGGATCAGAGTGAGGAAGTTAGCTCGCAAACAGAGAAGGGTTATAGGCAGTGCAAGAGGGAGGATGGACGGGGGATAGAGAAGGGGAGAGCTCAGACCAAAGGATTGAGATGTGTTTACTTTAATGCCAGGAGTATAGTGAATAAAGGGGATGAGCTCAGAGCGTGGATCGATGCCTGGAAGTATGATGTGGTGGCCATTACGGAGACTTGGATGTCTCAGGGACAGGACTGGATACTCCAGGTGCCGGGATTCAGATGTTTCAGGTAGGACAGGGAGGGAGGCAAGAGAGGGGGTGGAGTGGCACTGCTGATCAGGGATAGTGTCACAGCTGTAGAGAAGGTGTATGCTGTGGAGGGATTGTCCACCGAGTCTCTGTGGGTGGAAGTTCAGAGTGCGAAGGGGCCGGTCACTTTGCTGGGAGTTTTCTATAGGCCGCCCAATAGTAACAGGGAGGTGGAGGAGCAGATAGGGAAACAGATCCTGGAGAGATGCAGTAATAGCAGAGCTGTTGTGATGGGAGACTTTAATTTCCCAAACATAGATTGGAATATCCCGAGGGTAAGGGGATTGGATGGGGAAGAGTTCGTTAGGTGTGTTCAGGAGGGTTTTCTGACACAGGATGTGGACAAGCCTACAAGAGGAGAGGCTGTACTTGATCTGATACTGACCAATGAACCTGGACAGGTGTCAGATCTCAGTGGGAGAGCATCTTGGGGATAGCGATCATAACTCTATCTCCTTTAGGCTTGCATTGGAAAAAGAGAGGATCAGGCAAGCTAGGAAAGTGTTTATATGGAGTAAGGGGAAATATGAAGACATTAGACAGCAAATTAGAGGAGTAAATTGGAAGGAGGTATTCTCAGGGAAATGTACTGAAGAGAGGTGGCAGTTTTTCAAGGAATGTCTGTCTAGAGTTCGACAGAACAACGTTCCGAGCAGACAGGGAGGTGTTGGTCGGTTAAAGGAACTGTGGTGCACGAAAGCTGTGCGGGACCTAGTCGAGAAGAAAAGGAAAGCGTACAAAAGACTCAGAGCTTGGCGAAGATAGGGATTTAGAAGAGTATACGACTTGTAGGAAGGGACTAAAGAAGGAAATTAGGAGAGCCAGAAGGGGTCACGAGAAGGCCCTGGCAGGTAGGATTAAGGAGAACCCTAAGGCGTTCTATAAATATGTGAAGAGTAAAAGGATGAGACGTGACGGAATAGGGCCTATAAAAGGTGAAGGTGGGAAAATCTGTACGGAACCAGTAGAAATGGCAGAGGTGCTCAATGAGTATTTTGCCTCGGTTTTCACAGAGGAGAAGGACCTGGGTGGATGTACTGCGGGCTTGTGGTGGACTGAAAAGATTGAGTATGTGGACTTTAAGAGGTTGTGCTGGAATCTTTGAATGGCATCAAGATAGATAAGTCGCCGGGTCCGGATGGGATGTACCCCAGGTTACTCGGTCTGGGGAGGTTTGTTGCTGGCTTTAAAAAGGGATTGCCTTGGAGGTTTCAGCCTCACTGTTCCACAGAGAGAGCTGTGGGTAAGCGAGAGTGTTTTTTAGTGGAGATTTATTTTTTTTTTCAGTTAATTTTGTGCGTAAAATCGGAGGGTTTTTTTTTCAAAACCGGAAGTAGGCCTGGGGAGGTTTGTTGCTGGCTTTAAAAGACAGGCAGCACTTACGAGCGGGCAGTGGAGCAAGTGAAGCAGAGTGGGAGCTGGCAGGGCTTTGGCTCAGAGGGCTTAGGCGGTAAGGGCGAGGCAGGGCAAGTTATTTTTATCCAAACATATATAGGAAAAGGGTAACTATGAATGATAGGCCAGTTCTGTGCTTCCGCTGTGGGATGTGGGAGTTCCTGGAAACACCGAGCCTCCCGGAGGACCACATTTGTGCCAGGTGCGTGGAACTGCAGCTCCTGAGGGACCGTGTCACGGAACTGGAGCTGCAGATTGCTGACCTTGGCCTCGTCAGGGAGAATGAGAGAATAATTGACACGAGTTATAGGGAACTAGTTACACCGGGGCATCGGGAGGAAGACACGTGGGTCACAGTTAGGAGGAGTAAAGGTCAGAAGGGTAATGTACCAGAGAGTACTCCAGTGGCTGTCTCTCATAATAGGAAGGGCTCGGCGACAGGTGTGAGAGGGGAGGGGAGTGAGCAATTAGTGGAGGGGTCACCCGTGGTTGTCCCCCTCCAAAACAAGTATATTGTTTTGGATAGTGTGGAGGAGGATGACTCTCCAGGGGTAAGCCACAGTGACCAGGTCACTGGCACAGAGTCAGGCTCTGTGGCCCAGAAAGGAAAGAGAGGGATTAGGAGAGAAATAGTGGTGGGGGATGCGTCGGTTAGAGGCACGGACAGGCAATTCTGTGGGTGCAAACGGGACTCCAGGATGGTAGTCTGCCTACCTGGTGCTGGGGTAATGGATGTCTCCAAGTGGATAGGAGGCATCTTAAAAAGCGGAAGATAAAGAAACGGATGTCATTGTACACACTGGTGCAAATGACGTAGATAGGAAGCACAGGGGGATCCTACGAGAGCAATTCAGGGAGTTGGGAAATAGACTAAAAAGTAGGGCCTCCAGGGTGGCCATCTCTGGGCTGCTCCCAATGCCTCGTGCCAGTGAGGCTAAGAATAGGGAGTCAGTACAATTGAATGCTTGGCTAAAGGACTGGTCCAGGAGGGAGGGCTTCATTTTCCTAGATCAATGGGAAGTTCAGGAGAGGATGGCACCTGTACAAGGAGGACGGGTCACAACTAAGTTGGAAGGGCACGAATATCCTGGCTGGGAGTTTTGCTAGTGCAGTTCGGGGGGGGGGGGGGTTTAAACTAGTATGGCAGGGGGGTGGGGATCAAAATATTAGGTCTACAAGTGTCGAGGCTGGGGACGAGCTTGGGGCTGGGACAAGGCTGGCAAAGAAGAAGTGCACTCTGGGGGAGGATGACCTCACTGGGCCTGGAGGTCTGGAGTGCTTATACTTAAATGCAAGGAGCGTAGCAGGTAAGACAGACAAACTTAGGGCCTTAATGCTCACAAGGAATTTGGATGTGGTTGCAGTGACAGAGACTTGGTTGAAAGAGGGACAGGACTGGCAGCTGAACATTCCGGGGTACAAGTGTTTTAGGTGAGACAGAGGAGGGGCCAAAAGAGGTGGGGGAGTAGCAGTATTAGTTAGAGAGCATATTACAGCAGTGCAGAAGGAGGACAATTCAGAGGGGTTGTGTAACAAGTCACTCTGGGTGGAGCTTAGAAACAGGAAGGGTGCAGTCACTATGTTGGGGGTATACTACAGGCCCCCCAACAGCCCAAGGGAAGTGGAAGAACGGATATGTCAGGAGATACTGGATAGGTGCAGGAAAAATAGGGTTGTTGTAGTGGGAGACTTCAATTTCCCTGGTATAGACTGGAAATCGCTGAGAGCAGGGACTCTGAATGGGGAGGAATTTGTAAAATGCGTACAGGAGAGTTCTTTGGAACAATATGTAGATAGCCCGACTCGAGAGGGGGCTATACTGGACCTAGTACTGGGGAATGAGCCCGGTCAGGTCTTCAAAGTTTCGGTAGGGGAACATGTGACAAATAGTGACCACAATTGTTAGCTTTAGGATAGCGATGGAAAAGGATGAGTGGTGTCCCAAGGGTAAGGTGTTGGATTGGGGGAAGGCTAACTTTAGTGGGATTAGGCAGAAATTGGCAGCTCTTGATTGGGAGAGGCTGTTTGAGGGTAAATCCACATCTGGCATGTGGGAGTCTTTTAAGGAACAGTTGTTAGGGCTACAGGACAGGCATGTGCCCGTAAAAAAGGATAGGATTCAAGAACCGTGGATAACCAGGGAAATTGAGGGACTGGTCAAAAAGAAAAGAGGCGTATGTTAGGTCCAGGCAGCTAAAAACGGAGGGAGCTCTGGAGGAATACAAAGAAAGTAGGAAAGAACTCAAACGGGGAATTAGAAGGGCAAAAAGGGGTCACGAAATGTCCTTGGCAGACAGGATTAAGGAGAATCCCAAGGCATTTTATTCATACGTTAGGAACAAAAGGGTTGTCAGGGGAAAAAAAAATTGGACCTCTCAGGGACAAAAGTGGGGAATTATGCTTGGAGCCCAAAGAAGTCGGGGAGATCCGAAATGAATACTTTGCGTCGGTATTCACAAAGGAGAGGGATGTGTTGACTGGGAGTGTCTGAGGGGAGTGTTGAACCGTTGGAGAAAATCTCCATTACAAGGGAGGAAGTGTTAGGTTTGTTAGAGAATATAAAGACTGACAAATCCCCAGGGCCTGATGGAATCTATCCAAGGCTGCTCAGGGAGACGAGAGATGAAATCGCTGGGCCTCTGACGCAAATCTTTGTCTCGTCACTGGACACAGGTGAGGTCCCAGAGGATAGCTAATGTGGTCCCGTTATTTAACCCAGGTAATTATAGGCCGGTGAGCTTGACATCCGTGGTGGGGAAGTTGTTGAAGAAGTGACTGGAATGGTTGACGGGGGAAGGGCCGTGGATGTCATCTATATGGACTTCAGTAAAGCGTTTGACAAAGTCCCTCATGGTAGGCTGGTGAAAAAGATTGGATCTCATGGGATAAAGGGGGAGGTGGCTAGATGGATGGAGAACTGGCTTGGTCACAGAAGACAGAGGGTGGTAGTGGAAGGGTCTTTTTCCGGCTGGATGCCTGTGACTCGTGGTGTTCCGCAGGGCTCTGTATTGGGACCTCTGCTGTTTGTGATTTATATAAACGATCTGGAAGAAGGTGTAACTGGGGTGATCAGTAAGTTTGCGGACGACACAAAATTGGCAGGACTTGCAGATAGTGAGGAGCATTGTCAGAGGCTACAGAAGGATATAGATAGGCTGGAAATTTGGGCAAAGAAATGGCAGATGGAGTTCAATCCTGATGAATGCGAAGTGATGCATTTTGGTAGAAATAATGTAGGGAGGAGCTATACGATAAATGGCAGAACCATAAAGGGTGTAGATACGCAGAGGGACCTGGGTGTGCAAGGCCACAGATCCTTGAAGGTGACGTCACAGGTGGAGAAGGTGGTGAAGGCAGCATACGGCATGCTTGCCTTTATAGGACAGGGCATAGAGTATAAAGGTTGGGGTCTGATGTTGCAGATGTATAGAACATTGGTTCGGCCGCATTTGGAATACTGCGTCCAGTTCTGGTCGCCACACTACCAGAAGGACGTGGAGGCTTTGGAGAGAGTCCAGAGGAGGTTTACCAGGATGTTGCCTGGTATGGAGCGGCTTAGTTATGAGGAGAGATTGGATAAACTGGGGTTGTTCTCCCTGGAAAGACGGAGGATGTGGGGAGACTTAATAGAGGTGTATAAAAGGCATAGATAGGGTGAACGGTGGGAAACTTTTTCCCCCGAGGGGTCATAGATTCAAGGTGAAAGGGGGGGGGGGGGGCGGGCGGGGGGAGGAGGTTTAACACAGATATCAGAAGGACATATTTTACACAGAGGGTGGTGGGGGCCTGGAATGCGCTGCCAGGCAAGGTGGTGGAGGTGGACACACTGGGAACGTTTAAGACTTATCTAGATAGCCATTCAGACGGAATTCCACATTGGCCCAAAAACCTCAACCCCCCCTCCCTGGGTGAGGTGCCCCACAGCCTGAGCCGCCTCGCGGAAATGTCCTCCGTGCCTTTTTCTACCGCGTGGAGGCGTTTCCTGTGCGGGCTGCTGCTGCACACCTTCCAGTACCACACCCTCGCCCGGATACACCTTGGCGGGCCTTGTTGCCATGGGCAGCGGAGGTCCCCAGTGGAGGTCCCTCTACGGAGAGATCTCCCCCAATTACGTCGGGGACCTGGGGTGGAGGGTGATGCATGCAGCAGTTCCGCACAACCGTAGGATTCACTGGTTCACGGGCTCCAAAGACTGCCCTTTCTGTGGCCTTGTGGAGTCCGTGGACCATGTCTATGCTGTGTGTCTTAGGCTGCACTCCTTTTATGTTTTCCTAAAGAACCTTTTATTGATGTTTTGTCTGCACTTCAGTCCCACGCTCCTGATCTACGGACACCCGGTGCGGAGAGGAGAGGGTCGGGATGGCGACCTCCTCATGAACCTGCTCCTGGGCCTGGCGAAACACACCATTTACCGGTCCAGGCAACAGGCGATCGAGTGGGCCGTCCATCCTGACTGTCTGTCCCTCTACCGCAGCTACGTTCACGGCCAGGTGTCCCTGGAGAGGGAGCATGCGGTGTCCACGGGCGCGGTTGACACTTTCCGCGCCCGTTGAGCACCGCAGAGGTTGGGGTGCATTATTGACCCTAATAATCACATTTTAAATTGATCTTTAAGTTTCCTTTGTACTTTGATTTCTGTTCGGGCTGTTCCCCCTCCTTTTGGGGAGCTGCCCCGTTTACTTTGTCCTGACTTAACCTGAGTTTGTTTATTTGGTTTGACCTTAAAAGAGGGCAACATCTGTGAGTAACACACTTTCTTGGAGCTTGCTTGCTGGAGACGCCCGTTTTCTATTGTTTCTGCAGAATTGTTGGCTTCCTGCAAGGAAGAAGGGAGGAGGGAAGGGGAGGAAGGTGAGCTATCGCCTGCCTGCGGTCCGCTGGAGGGTGCTCTCTCCCTGGAGGGAGAGAGGGAAAGAGGACACGGAGACACACTCTTTCTTTACTTTTTTCCACCTACGGGAGGGAAGACTGCACCGGGGGGGGGGGGGGGGGGGGAAGACACCCTGGACTTAGTTTGCGCCCAAGAGAGCTGGAAGAGTAAAGTCCCCCTCCCCACTGCTGCTGCCCCCAACACCGGCACTCCCTCCCTCCTGACTGGGGCACCAGCCCTCCTCAGTGCCCTCTCCCTCGGGTACGATCTGCACCTGCGTCTGTGCAGATTGCCACTTTACCGAAACCCGGAATGGCGGTGATCCGCTTTGCGCCCAAAACAGGTGCAATGGCGATTTAAATTGAATGAATGAACTGCCCGCCCAACTTTCCCCCTTCACCACCGCGTTTGCCAATCCGGAACCGCACCGTAATGGACCTGCTCAATAAAAGTCTGAATCGGGTTCTCCAGCTTCTGAAGGGCACGTTCAGTGTTTCCAACGGCTCTGACTCAGATCAGTGGTGTGGGGGGGGGGCGGGGGGGGGGGGGGGGGGGGGGAGGAGAAGAGGGTCAGATCATTCTCTGGTTTGGGGGGGGGGGGGTGGGGGGTAAGAGGAGGAGGAGGACGATCAGTCTGGGTACGGGGGGGGGAGAAGAGAGAGAAAGTGGGTTGACTGATGTGTGGGTAATGGGGAGGGGTTTGATTCTTTACTCAGTGGTTGGGGTGTGGAATGGACTACCTGCTGTGATAGTGGAGTCAGACACTTTAGGAACATTTAAGCGGTTATTGGATAGGCTCATGGAGCACACCAGGATGATAGAGAGTGGGATAGCTTGATTTTGGACAAAGCTCAGCACAACATCAAGGGCCGAAGGGCCTGTACTGTACTATGTTCTGTGTGTTCCATGTAATCCGAGGTTGTCCTCCTCGCTATTTACCACACCACCAATGACAATTTGTTCAATTCTATCACACACCCATCCCTGCTTTCTGTACCTACATTGTCCTTCCACACAGTGAACACAGATGCAAAATACTCATTTAGTACCTCAAATACATCTTCCGGCTCCACACCAAAGTTGTCTAATGGGCAATTGGTTCCTAACCAACCTACTCTTTTCCCGATTACCCTCTTGCCCTTAAAATATAAATAAAAGATCTTGTGATTTTTTCTTTAGTTCTAACCTTCTGTGGCAACGCACTGCCTCAATAAGACATTGGGACTCAGAGTGTTGATGCAGTTTGATGGACAAGTTGTCTCCATTCTGAACAATGGGGAACAAGCCCCTCCCATTCACTGACAATTTGCCCCTTACAAAGATGGTGATCACCCATCCACACATCGCCATCTTTATTGGGGGCAGTCATTAAGATCTTAGGGATCTTTGACCCGCTTGATGCAAATGAGGGAACTGGTGAATTTTCTTTCTGCACTGTAAAGAAGCGGTGATGCGAGTTCCTGACTGATGGGGAAAGATCACAGACAGCAGTTCTTAAAGGGAAATGGCAATCCTGAAAACACAATCAGCTCTAGATCCAGAATATTAAACTCCAGCCCAGTTACAGGGATTATTATCAGCAGAAACAAACCTCAAATGTCAGAATGAATGTGGCTCACTCCTGGATGTGATTAACAGCAGCAGCTACAGCAGAATCCACTCCCTGCACTCACTCGTGAAGTCGCTGGTGTGTCACCAGGTGGGAGGAGGTAGTGAATCCCTTCCCACACTCTGAGCAGGTGAATGGTCTCTCCCCAGCGTGAAGTCGCTGATGTGCTTTGAGGCTGGATCAATGTCTGAAGCTCTTTCCACAGTCAGTGCAGCTGAACAGCCTCTCCTTAGTGTGAACTCTCTGGTGTCACAAGGTTGGATGAATTAATGAATCGCTTCCCACACGGAGCAGGTGAACGGCCTCTCCCCAGTATGAACTCTCCAGTGTAGTTGTCGGTTACACATCTGGACGAATCCCTTCCCACACACAGCAAGTGTACGTTCTCTCAGTGTGAACTCGCTGGTGTAATGTTAGGCGGGATGATTGAGTAAATTCCTTCCAACACATGGGGCAGTTGAAGGGTCTCTCCCCAGTGTGGGTGTGTCGATGAGTTTCCAGTTTGGATGGGCAAGTGAATGCTTTCCCACAGTCCCCACATATCCACGGTTTTTCTCTGGTGTCAGTATCATCATGTCTCTCCATATTGAGTGATAAGTTGAAGCCTCGTCCACACAGAACACATGCACAGATTCACATTGCTGTGAATGGTGTGATGTTTTTACAGGCTGTTCACTGGAAAACTCTCATTCGGTTGTGTGTGTGTCTCTCAGTGCTTTTCCAGTCACGCTGAGTCCAGTCATCTTTTCCCACACTCCACATTCAAAGGCTGATGGTGTTCAGGTGCTGGTGAATTGAGCAACTGTTAAATCTTGGTGTGAAACTTGATTCCATTTTGCTGACTGTAAATCTTCCCCTTCAAATATCCTGCAAAAGGAGTTTACAAAACTACTGTCAGTCCAGGATAGAAATTCTGATCAGACAAGTCTAATTTCAAAGGGAACAACTTTTCTGTTCTTGTTCCCCAAAACAGTAAATCTATGTCCCACACACTCTCCCTCCTCCCTGAGTTGAGGGCAGCACGGTGGCACAGTGGTTAGCACTGCTGCCTCACAGCACCAAGGACCCAAGTTTGATTCCCAGCTTGGGTCACAGTCTGTTTGCACATTCTCCCCATGTCTGCATGGGTTTTCACCAAGTGCTCTGGTTTCCTCCCACAGTCCAAACAGGTGCAGGTTAGGTGAATTGGCTATGCCAAATTACCCCTAGTGTCAGGGGGACTAGCTCAGGTAAATGCATTGGCTAATGGGGATAGGGCGTGGACGGGATTGTGGTCAGTGCAGACTCGATGGGCCGAATGGCCTCCTTCTGCACTGTCGGATTCTAGGAGATCGAAATGAAATGTTGCATATTTTTCATTCATCCTCACAACTAATTTTTCCAAATCACTCCAAGGCCTTTTCTTCCCTATCTCTGGAATCACCTCCAGCATTGCTCCAATTCTGGCTTCCTGCACATTCCCTATTTTAATCACTCCACCATTAGTGACTAGACCTTCAGTGCACAGGGATGACTTCTCAAAGAATTCCTACAGTGCAGAAGGAAAGCATTTGGCCCATCAAGTCTGCACCAACTCTGAATATTTTACCCCTGATCTATACCTGTAACCCATGTTTTTACCCCACTAATCCACCTTACCTGTACATCTTTGTACACGGAGGGGCAATATAGCATGGCCAATTCCTCTGAGCGTCACATCTTTGTACAGTGGGAGGAAACCAGAGCACCCAGAGGAAACCCACACAATCACAGGGATAACGTGCAAACTCCACCCAGACAGTGACCCAAGGCTGGAATCGAACCTGGGTCCTTGGAGCTGAGAGGCAGTGTTAACCACCCTGATATTAATGGTGTTTTATCAATAGAAGTTGTTGTTGGCTGTAACCCTAAATTCCGGTTTTCAACAACAGTTTGTTATGAAATCAATCTGATTTTTTTTGTCCCCTGTGGGTTATTCATTTGGTTTCACCCCCAAGAAATACGGTGGCTGTGCATGCGTTGTTCCAAATTACCCTCAATAAAGATGGCAGATGCGCAGGCACTTTGCAGTACGTGGATCCCTATAAAGATGGTGGATATTAACTCGGTCCTGAAGCCTCCGGAAGGCCCAAGGAATTTGCTTTGCTAATTGAGGCCAACATCGGGTGTTTATAAAGCCTCACCACCCACCCACCAACTCCATTTATGTTTCCAGTTTTATTTCGGGCTCTGCATCCGCACTCAGTCTTTGTAAACACGTTCCTCTTAGAGTGAAGGGCAAGGCTGGCAGAAGTCGGGAACCCTGGATGACTCGGGATATTGAGGCCCTGGTCAAGAAGAAGAAAGAGGCAGATGACATGCATAGGGAGCTGGGATCAAGTGAATCCCTTGGCGTATAGGGGATGTAGGAGTAGAGTTAAGCGATAAATCAGGAGGGCAAAAAGGGGACAGAAGATTGTTTTGGCAGATAAGGCAAAGGAGAATCCAAAGAGCTTCTACAAATACATAAAGGGCAAAAGAGTAACAAGGGAGAGAGGAGGGCCTCTTAAGGATCAACAAGGTCACCTATGTGAGGATCCACAAGAGATGGGTGAGATCCTATAATGAATATTTCTCATCAGTATTTACTGTTGAGAAAAGCATGGAACTTGGGGAAATAGTGATGTCTTGAGGAGCGTACATATTACAGAGAAGGAGGTGCTCGAAGTCTTAAAGTGCATCAAGGTGGATAAATCCCCAGGACCTGAAGAAGTGTATCCCAGAACATTGTGTGAGGCGAGGGAGGAAATTGCAGTTCCCCGAGCTGAGATATTTGAATCATCGATAGTCACGGGTGAGGTGCCTGAAGATTGGAGTGTGGCAAATGTTGTGCCTTTGTTTAAAAAGGGCTGCAGGGAAAAGCCTGGGAACTACAGGCCAGTGAGCCTCACATCTGTGGTGGGTAAATTGTTGGAAGGTATTTTGATCCACAGGCATTTAGAGACGCAAGGACTGATTAGGGACAGTTCTGCATAGCTTTGAGTGGAAAATCATGTCTCACAAACTTGACTGAGTTTTTTTGAAGGGGTAACCAAGAAGGTAGGTGAGGGGAGTGCAGTTGATGTTATCGACAAAGACTTTAAGCAAGGCCTTTGACAAGGTACCACACGGTAGGTTGCTACACAAGGTTAAATCTCACGGGATCCAGGGTGAGGTGTCTAATTGGATACAAAATTGGCTTCTTGACAGAATAAGTAGTCTCACAACACCAGGTTAAAGTCCAACAGGTTTATTTGGTAGCCAATACCACAAGCTTTCGGAGCACTGCTCCTTCGTCAGATGGAGCAGTGCTCCGAAAGCTTATGGTATTTGCTACCAAATAAACCTGTTGGACTTTAACCTGGTGTTGTGAGACTTCTTATTGTGTTCATCCCAGTCCAACGCCGGCACCTCCACATCATGACTTCTTGACAGAAGCCAGAGGATGGGTTGTAGTGAATTGTTTTTCAAACGGGAGGACTGTGACCAGCGGTGTGCCTCAGGGATCAGTGCTGGGTCCACTGTTATTTGTCATTTATATTCATGATTTGGATGAGAATATGGGCAGCGTGGTTAGTAAGTTTGCAGATGACACTAAGATTAGTGGCATAATGGACAGTGAAGAGTTATCTTGATCAATTGGACCAGTGGGCTGACGAATGGCAGATGGAGTTTAATTTGGATAAATGCGAGGTGATGCATCTTGGTAGATCGAACCAGGGCAGGACTTACTCAGTTCAGGAGAGTTATAGAACAAAGATCATGGGGTACAGGTTCATAGCTCCTTGAAAGTGGAGTCACAGATGGACAGAGTGGTGAAGAAGGCATTTGGCATGCTTGGTTTCATTGGTCAGAACATTGAATGCAGAAGTTGGCACAATTTGTTGAAGTTGTACAAGACATTGGTAAGACCACATTTGGAATACTGTGTACAGTTCTGGTCACCCTATTATAGGAAGGATAATATTAAACTAGAAAGTGTGCAGAGAAGTTTTACGAGGATGCTACCAGGACTTGGTGTGAATGACAAGGAGGCGCTGGATAGAGGGAGGGGAGGGGAGGGTCGGGAAGGCAGGCCCCAGCTCCCCCACTCTCAGGGCACTGAGCTGCACCTGCCTCCCCACAGGCAGCACTAACTCCAGGCCCAAGTGGGCAGGAGGCGGTGAAGCGGATCCTTATCTGGGAGGCACTGACACATTTCCCCCAGGGCTGTGCAGGGCAGGGTATCTCAGTGCAGGGGGCCCCGCTCTCTCTGAGCCACAGCCCAAGGCACTGACCAGTGCTTCCACACCAACCTAACCTGCTGGCACCAGAGGACCTGCAATTTTCTCCCGAGCCTCCCACTCCATCAAGTCCTGGGGATTTATCTACCTTGATGTACTTTAAGACTTCCAGCACCTCCTTCTCTGCAGCACTATTTTAACCTCAATGAATATAAAATAACATTGTTAGCTATTGAGATAAATTAATTTTAAAAAATAAACACAAATTGCAAATTGATGATCTGCTATGTTAAATTCTCCTGTGGGACTACAGAGATTTAGAAACTTTTACTTTATCTCCTCTCTCTCCCCTTGACTCTGGCTGGATTCAATCACAGTCACTGATTCCTCTCGTTCTGTCCCTTCCTGATTCTGAATATTCATTGTTTTACAGAATGATACAGCACAGATGGAAACCATTCAGCTCAGTATGCCTGGAAGATCTATCCAATAAATTCAATAGCCCTGTTGGAAAAGTCAGAACAATAAGGCCACACTTGGAATACTGTGTGCAGTTTTGGTCACCCTATTATAGAAAGGGTATTATTAAACTAGAGAGAGTGCAGAAGAGATTGACTGGGGTGCTACCGGACTTGATGGTTTGAGTTATAAGGAGAGGCTGGGACTTGTTTTTCTGGAGCGTAGGAGGCTGAGGGGTGACCTTATAGAGGTCTATAAAATAATGAGGGGCACAGATCAGCGAGATAGTCAATATATTTTCCCAAAGGTAGGAGAGTCTAAAACTAGAGGGCATAGGTTTAAGGTGAGAGGGGAGAGAAACAAAAGTGTCCAAAGGGGCAGTTTGTTCACACAGAGGGTGGTGAGTGTCTGGAACAAGCTGCCAGAGGTAGTCGTGGAGGTGGGTACAATTTTATCTTTTAAAAAGCATTGAGACAGTTACATGGGTACGATGGGTACAGAGGGATATGGGCCAAATGCGGGCAATTGGGATTAGCTTAGGGGTTTTAAAAAGTGCAGCATGAACAAGTTGGGCCGAAGGGCCTGTTTCCAGGCTGTAAACCTCTGACTCTATAAAAATCTCCATTTAAAACCCGCTCGCTCGAGCTCCTTACCGCCTGCCGCAGGCACTGCGCATGCTCCAGCTCCCAAACCAGGATGGGGCCGTTAACCTGGGCCTGTTCCCGGGAGGGAGGGAGAAGCCCCGCAGCTGCAAACCAGGGAGCTGACAATGATTCTGAACGGTTTGCGAATCCTCCCCAATCTCCAACCGCCGGCTCCGCTGCTGCGATGTTGACTCCGCCCCCACCAGGTTTTATCTGAGCGTTGGTCCTCCAGCCCCGCCCCTCATTCACTCCGATTGGTTGGAGGACCAGCCACTCCCGCTCGGTCCTCCAGCCCCGCCCCCTCTTCCCATTGGTTCGGAGCTGCCGACAATCAGTCCCCGGGCATTGTGATGTGGAGCATGCGCAGTGTCATTGCTGTCCTTGGCGGTTGTTTGTCCCGGAGAAGCGGAGTCAGCGTTAGGCGGTGGCTGGGAGGATTTGGAAACACTTTGTGGATCCGCAAACCCTTCAGAATCATTGTCAGCTCCCTGGTTTGCAGCTGCGGGGCTTCTCCCTCCCTCCCTCCCTCCCGGGAACAGGCCCAGGTTAACGGCCCCATCCTGGCTCAGCCACTGGAGGATGGTTCACACCAGAGGATGGGGGAGGGGGACAATAAATAAGAGGTTACACTTTGGCCTCAAATCAATGAGGACTCTGATCTCTGGGAAGGAAGGAAACCCTGGGAGGTGGGCGGGGAGGATTCACAAACACCCGCTGGAGACCCAACACCCCCAATAAGACCCATTGGTTTTATTGTCAGTCTGCAGACAGGAGCTGGAGAACTGAACCCAGACAGAGGAGAGGGAGGGAGAAAACTGGGAGTGGAGGAAAGAAATGGTTTGGATTTCAGCCCAGGGAGGAGGGAGAATGTGTGGGACGGGGATTTACAGATTTGGGGGAATGAGAGAGGAAAAAAAGTTCCAGAGAAACTAGAATTGTCTGTTCAGAATTTCATAGAAATCATAGAAACCCTACAGTACAGAAAGAGGCCATTCGGCCCATTGAGTCTGCACCGACCACAATCCCACCCAGGCCCTACCCCCAAATCCCTACATATTTACCCACTAATCCCTCTAAACTACACATCTCAGGACACGAAGGGCAATTTTTTTTTTTGCATGGCCAATCAACCTAACCCGCACATCTTTGGACTGAATTTCTATCTCGATTGACTGTGACGATTTTTGTTAACTCCTTTTACAGGTGAGGTGAGGAAACATCACATAAAAATCAGACTGAGTATCGATTTATTAGGACCTGAATATCCTGAGACTTTGAATGTGGAAGGAGAAATGTTTGTCTGTTCTGCCTGGAGGAGAAAATTTCAAACATCAGTGTGACTGGAAAAGCACTGAGACACACACACACCCGAGTGAGAGTGTTCCAGTGAACTGACTGTGGAAAAAGCTTAAACCAGTTACACAGCCTGAAAAAACATCACACCATTCACAGCTGGGAGAAACTGTACATATGTTCTGTGTGTGGACAAGACTTCAACTGATCATCCAACCTGGAGAGACACAAGGACACTGGCACTATGGAGAAACCTTGGAAATGTGAGGACTGTGGGAAGGGATTCAATTATCCTTCCCATCTCGAAACTCATCGTCGCAGTCACACAGGAGAGAGACCGTTCATCTGCTGTGTGTGTGGAAAAGGTTTTGTTCAGTCACAACACCTGCAGTCACACCAACGCTCTCATTCCAATAAGAGACATTTAAAATGTTCCAACTGTGAGAAGAGCTTTAAGAGCAAAAAGCACTTGAAACAACACCAACACACACACACTGGAGAGAGGCCATTCATCTGCTCTGTGTGTGGGAAGGGATTCACTCAGTCAGCCACCCTGATGAGACATCAGCAGACTCACACAGGAAAAAGGCCGTTCACCTGCTCAGTGTGTGGGAAAGGATTCATTCAGTCATCCACTCTGCTGAGGCATCAGCGAGTTCACACTGGGGAGAGGCCGTTCCCTTGCTCCAAGTGTGGGAAGGAATTCACTCGGTGAGACACTCTCAGTTTGCATCAACATGTTCACACTGAAAAATTTCTTTTTAAACATTACGAATGAGAGAAGAGTGAGTTGCAGACACACCAATGCATTCGTGTTGAAGAGTGGATGCTCACCTGCTCTGTCTGTGGGAAGGGACTTATTCAGTCACCACAGCTATTGAGACATCAGTAAGTTTCTGTGCAAGGGTGGGATTCTGTCAATCACTTCCATTGTGTGTTTCTGCTCATGTTAAACTCCAACCCTGTTCTAGGAGTTATTGATATTCTAGATAAATGTCACTAAGTCAGTTTTTATGGAAATGCGCAGTGCTGTGTTAATATTTCTCCAATGGAAGAGGAGACTTGATGTCCTGCTACCAGCTTCATTTTCTCATTTCGAACTCGAGATTATTTCAGTTCTCACGCCTTTGGTTATTCTCATGGACAATTCTCAGCTCCCATATTTTCCAGAGTGTCTTTCCTGGCGCTGGGATCCAGGGAAGTTATCGGTCACAGTCCTGTGATCAAAAAAGCCAAAAACAAGTCTGCTTGGACTTCACCCCTGTCCCAAAACATCTCTCTCTTCTTTGACATGTGAATGGAACATGATGCCTGCAAACCTGGTTTAAATTGAAATCGTCTCAGCAAATTTAACAGGAACCTGCAGGCTGATGAGACTGTGTTACACTGTCAGTGTGTTCCTGCACTTCTCTGTTTTTAACAAGAGCCTGCAGGCCTCTGAAACAGTGTTAACTGTCAGTGTGCTGATGTACTGCTCTGTACTCAACAGTAGCCTGCAGACTAATGAGACTCTTACACTGTCAGTGTGCTGCTAGAACAACAAAGAACAGTTCAGCACAGGAAACAGGCCCTTCGGCCCTCCAAGCCTGTGCCGCTCCTTGGTCCAACTAGACCAATCGTTTGTATCCCTCCATTCCCAGGCTGCTCATGTGACTATCCAGGTAAGTCTTAAACGATGTCAGCGTGCTTGCCTCCACCACCCTACTTGGCAGCGCATTCCAGGCCCCCACCACCCTCTGTGTAAAAAATGTCCCTCTGATATCTGAGTTATACTTCGCCCCTCTCACCTTGAGCCCATGACCCCTCGTGATCGTCACCTCCGACCTGGGAAAAAGCTTCCCACTGTTCACCCTATCTATACCCTTCATAATCTTGTATACCTCTATTAGATCTCCCCTCATTCTCCGTCTTTCCAAGGAGAACAACCCCAGTCTACCCAATCTCTCCTCATAGCTAAGACCCTCCATACCAGGCAACATCCTGGTAAACTTTCTCTGCACTCTCTCCAATGCCTCCACGTCCTTCTGGTAGTGCGGCGACCAGAACTGGACGCAGTACTCCAAATGTGGCCTAACCAGCGTTCTATACAGCTGCATCATCAGACTCCAGCTTTTATACTCTATACCCCATCCTATAAAGGCAAGCATACCATATGCCTTCTTCACCACCTTCTCCACCTGTGTTGCCACCTTCAAGGATTTGTGGACTTGCACACCTAGGTCCCTCTGTGTTTCTATACTCCTGATGACTCTGCCATTTATTGTATAACTCCTCCCTACATTATTTCTTCCAAAATGCATCACTTCGCATTTATCCGGATTAAACTCCATCTGCCACCTCTCCGCCCAATTTTCCAGCCTATCTATATCCTGCTGTATTGCCCGACAATGCTCTTCGCTATCCGCAATTCCAGTCATCTTCGTGTCATCCGCAAACTTGCTGATTACACCAGTTACACCTTCTTCCAAATCATTTATATATATCACAAATAGCAGAGGTCCCAGTACAGAGCCCTGCGGAACACCACTGGTCACAAACCTCCAGCCGGAAAAAGACCCTTCGACCACTACCCTCTGTCTCCTATGGCCAAGCCAGTTCTCCACCCATCTTGCCACTTCTCCTTGTATCCCATGAGCCTTAACCTTCTTAACCAACCTGCCATGTGGGACTTTGTCAAATGCCTTACTGAAATCCATATAGACAACATCCACGGCCCTTCCTTCATCAACCGTTTTTGTCACTGATGTACTGCTGTACTGCTCTGTATTTAACAGGAGCCTGTAGGCTTATGAGGCTGTGTTACACTGTCAGTGTGTTCCTGTACTGCTCTGTATTTAACAGGAGCCTGCAGGCTTATGAGGCTGTGTTACACTGTCAGTGTGTTCCTGTACTGCTCTGTATTTAACAGGAGCCTGCAGGCTGATGAGGCTCTTATACGGTCAGTGTGCTCCTGTACTGTGGAGCCTTTGCTGTTATGAAATGTGGATGAATAGTAATGAGCCTCACATCCTTGCTCATGTTGCTGTGGTTGTGTAGAAAAGGAGTGTGTAAAGGGCTGGTATTTGTGTGGAGGTGTGAACGAAGGAAATGGTATCTGTTTGTGACAGTGACACGTTCTTGTGCTCACACTCAGAACAATGCACAGATATCATTCTGGTTACAGTTTGAACAGGGTCAGATCACAACTGTAGTGAACAATTTAAACATAAATATCTCCAGTGTAACTGCAGCTTGTTCGATCAGAGCTGGGGAGGAGAGAGTTCTGAATCCACTGTATTATCTCTGTTCTCCAGACTGGGTAAATTTTAAGTCAAATGATATTTCATTCAAGGAACAGGCTCACAGCCAATAGGCTGAATTGCTGTGTAACTTGCATTAAAAAATCATAAAATTCAGGTACAGACTAACTAATCATGTTAAACACATGGAAACTGTGACAATCCAGTGATAATAACAATTAACAAATTCATCAGGTAACAGGAAAGTGGTAGACAGGATATTACAGAAGGAATATTGAATTAGATTGTTAAAATTACAGACCAATACACCATTACAGGCTCGGAGATGCAGATAAATTTCATATAAAAGGCAGGCAGTGGCGTAGTGATATTGTCGCTGGACTAGTAATCAAGAGTCCCAGGTAATACTTTGGGGACCAGGGTTCGAATCCCACCACGGCAGGTGGTGAAATCTGAATTCAATAAAAATCTGGAGTTAAAAGTCTAATGACCAGGAAACTGTTGTCGATTGTTGTAAAAAAAACCCATCTGGTTCACTAATGTGTTTAGGGAAGGAAATCTGCCGTCCTTACCTGGTCTGGCACATCTTTGACTCCAGATCCACAGCAACGTGGTTGACTCTTAAATGCCCTCTGCAATGGCCTAGCAATCCGCTCAGGTCAAGGGTAATTAGGGTGGGTACTAAATGCTGGCCAAGCCAGTGACATCCACATCCCATGAATGAATTTTTAAAAAGTACTTCACTGAGTACTGGAACCATGTGAGGAATTACTCTGTCTGTATTATTGCAGTGCTGTTAATAAAGTCAATAAAAGACAATCTGTTGTTGGGAATTTGATTACCTGGTGTCTGAAACCACAAGGCTCAATATTTAGAGTCAATAAGATGAACAAAGAAACACATCAGGGCCAAATACTCCAGCTGGATATTCAAGGAGAAAGTCTGTTATCTAATACCCTGAGTGGACAGAACAGAGAAAGATCCCAACTGTAAAGAACCCTCAAATTATTTATAAATAGTTTTCTAATGTTGACAGATTTCAACAGTCAGTTTCTATCACTATTTTCAGACTGTAAAGTTAAACCTGCCGTTTTACTTTTGATGTGGAGATGCCGGCGTTGGACTGGGGTGAACATGGTAAGAAGTCTCACAACACCAGGTTAAAGTCCAACAGGTTTATTTGGTCTTTAACCTGGTGTTGTGAGACTTCTTACCATTTTACTTTCAGTCAGGAACAGATCCCAGTTTTACACCAATCTCTGATTTGACATCATGTTTCCAGCAATCTTCCTGACTCTAAACATAGTTGTAAAGGAGCTTCTGTTCCATATCTAGGAGCTCTAAACCATGGAAGAGAGTGGCTTTCTTACACACATCAAGATTAACCCACACATTTAGTCTTCAATATGATTAAAAGCAGAATCTAATTCTTGCAGTCATTTGTGAACTTGCTGGTGTGTCACAGGGTGTGATGACTGAGTGAATCCCTTCCCACACATTGAGCAGGTGAACGGCCTCTCCCCAGTGTGAACTCACTGGTGCCTCAGCAGATGGGATGACTGAGTGAATCCCTTCCCACATACGGAGCAGGTGAATGGCCTCCCCTTAGTATGAACTTGTTGGTGCACCAGACTGTCTGATGACTGAATGAATTCATTAGCACACACTGAGCAGGTGAATGGCCTCTCTCCAATGTGAACTCGCTGGTGCAACAGAAGCTGGTATGACTGAGTGAATCCCTTCCCACACTCAGAGCAGATGAATGGTCTGTTCCCAGTGTGAACTCGCTGGTGTGTCACAAGGTGGGATGTCTGAGTGAATCCCTTCCCACACACACAGCAAATAAATGGCCTCTCCTCAGTGTGAACTCGCTGGTGGGGTTGAGTGAATCCCTTTTCACACACACAGCAAGTGAATGGCCTCACCCCAGTGTGACGTCACTGGTGCATTAGCAAGTCAAATGACTGAACAAATCTCTTCCCACACTCAGAGCAGATGAACAGTCTCTTTCCCAGTGTGAAGTCGCTGGTGTATTTGCAGATACTTCTTGCTTTTAAAGCTCTTCTCGCAGTCAGAACATTTAAAAAGTCTCTGATCACTGTGTACATGTTGATGTTCAGTGAGCTGGCATGACTGAGTGAATCCGTTGCCACACACAGGCCTGGTGAATGCGCTCTCCTCAGTGTGAACTTGCTCATGAGCCAGGAGGTCATATGAGTCCTTCCCACATGTGGAACATCTGAACGGCCTCTCCTGGGTATGAACTGGCTGGCGTGTCAACAGACTGGATAACTGAGTAAATCCATCTCCACACATGGAGAAGGTGAAAGGTCCCTCCCCAGTGTGACTGCATTGATCATGTCCCAGTTTAAAAGGGAAAATTAATCCCATCCCACAATCACCATATGTCCATGCTTTCTCCGTGATTCAATTATTAATTTGTCTCTCCAGGTTGGATGATCAGTTGGAGCCTCACACAGAACACATGTACATTTCTCCGCACTGTGAATGGTATGATGTTTTTTCAGGCTGTGTAACTGGTTAAAGCTCTTTCCACAGTCAGTTCACTGGAACACTCTCACTCAGGTGTGTGTGTGTCTCAGTGCTTTTTCAGTCACACTGACGTTTAAAATCTTTCCCCACAGATAGAACAGACAAACATTTCTCCTTCCACATTCAGAGGTTGATGATATTCAGGTCCTGATGAATCAAGTGACTGTCAGATTTTGACATGATGTTTGTTCTGACTTTCCCATCTGGAACTTCTCTCCCTCGAACTCCCTGCAAAAGGAGTTTACAGAAGTTATCAGTGTAAGTACAGGACAGAAATTCAGAGCTAACAATTCTGTGCCCCACACACGCTTTTCCCTCTCTGCTCATTGCTCCAGATTCAGTTTCTAGTCTTCTCCTGATTCTTTTCTTCTCTCCAGATTCTCTCCCCTCCTGTCCTCAAACTGGTGACACTGGCTGTGGATCAATCCCACTCCGTCACTCTCATTCTAACAAATAATGCAGCTCACAACAATTTAACGAAGGGTCATCTGGACTCAAAACGTTGGCTCTTTTCTCTCTGGTGTGGAGATGCTGGCGTTGGACTGGGGTAAACACAGTAAAAAGGGGTAGGGCCTGGGTGGGATTGTGGTCGGTGCAGACTCGATGGGCCGAATGGCCTCCTTCTGCACTGTAGGGTTTCTATGATTCTATGAAGTCTCACAACACCAAGTTAAAGTCCAACAGGTTTATTTGGTAGCAAAATCCACTGGCTTTCGGAGCGCTGCTTCTTCGTCAGGTAAGTGGGAGTTCTGTTCACAAACAGGGCATATAAAGACACAAACTCAATTTACAAAATAATGGTTGGAATGCGAATCTTTATAGGTAATCAAGTCTTAAAGGTACAGACAATGAGAGTGGAGAGAGCGTTAAGCACAGGTTAAAGAGATGTGTATTATCTCCAGACAGGACAGTTAGTGAGAATTTGCAAGCCCAGGTAAGTCGTGGGGGTTAGAGATAATGTGACATGAACCCAAGATCCCGATTGAGGCCGTCCTCATGTGTGCGGAACTTGGCTATCAGTGCTGAACAGAGACTGATATCCAAGTTCCGCACACATGAGGACGGCCTCAATCGGGATCTTGTCACATTATCTGTAACCCCCACGACTTGCCTGGGCCTTGAAGACTTGATTACCTATAAAGATTCGCATTCCAACCATTATTTTGTAAATTGAGTTTGTGTCTTTATATGCCCTGTTTGTGAACAGAACTCCCACTTACCTGACGAAGGAGCAGCGCTCTGAAAGCTAGTGGATTTTGCTGCCAAATAAACCTGTTGGACTTTAACCTGGTGTGAGACTTCTTACTGTCTTTCCACTCTACACAGATACTGTCAGACCTGCTGAGATTTTCAGCATTTTGTGTTTTTGTTTCAGATTCCAGCATCCGCAGTATTTTGCTTTTATCAATTTATATTTAATGACTTCATTACTGATTTTAAACATGCGGAAATATTCACCTTTTCCCAGTTGGGTCTTTGGTTGAAGTTGCTGCTGGGCTGAAGCCGGAAGCGGCAGAGTGAGATTCCAGAACAATGAGAGTGGGCGGGGCTGGAGGACCGAGCGGGAGCGGCTGGTCCTCCAACCAATCGGAGTGAAGGAGGGGCGGGGTCGTAGTCTGACTGATGGTGCCCGCTGCGCAGGCGTGGAGTGGACGCTGTAGGCGAATGGAATGGAGGCGGTGTCGTGGTGTTTGTGAGGAGACATGAGCTCCGGACAGGAGAGGAACAGAGCCGGTGAGTGGACTGGGAAGTTTCATAAACACCTTCTGGAGGATTCACAATCCAAATAAGAAGCTATCAGTTCTACGTTGTCAGTAAGAGACGCTACGACTTTTTTTAATGACAGACCCGGGACACGGCCGCCATCTTGGTGGTAGAAATGCGCATGCGCAGTGACCCTGTCTGTAGAAGGTGAGAATCATGAGTGGATTTTAGGACTGAAGAGAGGTAGAAATGTCACGGCTGTTATATTGTTGGAGAGGGTGGAGCAAAATAGAAGGTCAGTGAAAGTAGATCAGGAGAGATTTAACAAATATGTCATGGACACAAGACAACGGAAGTGCTAATGGTAGTGTTAAAGACTAAGGCAGTCTTAATAGTGGCGTAAAGGTCAGTTTGCAGACTGTGTTCATCAACGAATAAAGGTTAATGTTCTCTCAAAGCAAAACATGCGAAGACGTTAGAGACTGGTGCTTGGGCGGGGAGGTAGTGGAGGGAAGGATGAGCTTGAAAAAGTATATATCAAAATGGATTTCCGCTAGGACAAGAGGTATGGCCTTCCTTGGGTAAGGAGACCAAAATTGCACACACTACTCTAGGTGAGGATTTACCATTGCACTGTAAAATTGTAGTAAGACTTTTTTACTTAATTCCGTATGCACTTAGGAAATATGAGTATGATCAAACAAGTAGCATGGTATTACAAAAGCAAAATTGTGCTTGATAAGGTTCTTTGGGTTTTTTGAGGCTGTGACTCATCGGGTAGATGAAGGGCGACCAGTGGGTGTTGTGTACTTGGATTTCAAAAAGACATGAGACAAAAGGCATGCTGAAGGTCCACCGTCAATAACTCCAGGAGCCTAGTGCACCAAACTGGGATGGCACTGTGCTCTGAGCACGCTCAGTGAGGTTGGTGGAGGTGGACTGAGGAGGAACAGGTGGCTCAGATAGTAGGAGCAGATTTTGGTGCAGGGGAGGAATTGGAGCTGTGGGTCGGCTGGGAAGCTTCAGAAACACGTGATGTATGGAACTCGCAATAAGAATATCAAATTCCTGAGTTTACAGCGCTGGGGCTTTATGGGGACAGGCCCAGGTTAACAGTTACCATCCTAGTTTGATGACTGGCAGAGCGCATGCACAACTTTCTTGGTGTGGGAGTAGAGAGTGGGTGGGACTTCATGGTCCCAGTGATCGGAGAGATAATTATTCACTCATTGATTTTATTCTCATTCTTCACTCAGCAGCTGGAGAATTGAACCCAGGCAGAATAAAGGAAAGGAGAAAACTGGGAGGAGAAAGGAAATGATGGAGATTGCACTGAAATCCAGTGAATCACATTGGGAGGAGGGACAGTTTGTGGAATGTGATTTACTTTGTGAGTTGTGTCAGCAACTTGGAGAACAAGAGAGGAAAAAATATTCCAAAGAAACTAGAGTTGTCAGTTTTGGATTTATGCCTGCACTTTCAGTGAATCATTTGTGTAATGTCCTTTTACAGGGCATTCACACTGGAGAATTTTCAGACAGGAAATCCAAACCAAACATCACATTGAGATCTGACAGAGTCACTCGATTCATTAGGACCTGAATATCTTCGGCCTTTGAATATGGATGGAGAAATGTTTTTCTGTTCTATCTGTGGGAAAAGATTTCAAACATCAGTGTGACTGGAAAAGCACCGACACAGACACACCCGAGTGAGAGTGTTCCAGTGAACTGACTGTGAAAAGAGCTTTAACCAGTTACACAGCCTGAAAAAAAATCACACCATTCACAGCGAGGAGAAACGATACATGTGTTCTGTGTGTGGATGAGGCCTCAGCTGATCATCCAACCTGGAGAGACACCAGGGCACCATGGAGAAACCGTGGAAATGTGGGGACTGTGGGAAGGGGTTTAGTTGTCCATCCCACCTAGAAACTCATCGACGCAGTCACACTGGGGAGAGGCCATTCATCTGCTCCAACTGTGGGAAGGGATTCACTCAGCCATCCAGCCTTGTGTCACACCAACGAATTCACACTGAGGAGAAACCTTTCAAATGCTTTGACTGTGGGAAAAGCTTTAGGAGCTCTGGGTGTTTAATTCAACATCAGGGACTTCACACAGGAGAGAGACCGTTCATCTGCTCCATGTGTGGGAAGAGATTTGCGTCTTCATCGCAACATTCAAAACACCTCCGAGTGCACACGGGGGAAAGACCATTCACCTGTTCTGAGTGTGGGAAGAGATTCAGGTGTTCATCCAACTTCACTGAACATCTCCGTGTGCACACAGGAGAGAGACCATTCACATGCTCTGAGTGTGGGAAGGGATTCACTTGTTCATCCCACCTTGCTGAACACAATCGTGTTCACAGTGGAGAGAAACCATTTGTCTGTTCCACGTGTGGGAAAGGATTCACTACGTCATCCCAGCATCTGACACACCAGCAGGTTCACACTGGGGAGAGACCGTTCAGCTGCTCCACGTGTGGGAAGAAATTTAGTCGTTCATCCACCCTGCAGAGACACCAGCGGGTTCACACTGGGGAGAGACCGTTCTCCTGCTCCGAGTGTGGGAAGGGACTCACTCAGTCATCCCACCTGCTGAGACATCAGCAAATTCACAAGTGATTACAGGGGTTGGATTCTGCTGTTAGTCACCAGTAAGAGACACTCTAACTACCGGCCCTTGACATTCAATGGTGTTACCATCACTGATTTCCTCACTGTCAACATCCTTGGGGTTACCATTGACCAGAAACTCGCCACATAAACACAATGACTACAAGAGCAGGTCAGAAGCGAGTAACTCACCTCCTGACTCCCCAAAGCCTGTCCACCATCTACAAGTCAGGAGTGTGATGGAATGCTCCCCACTTGCCTGTATGGGTGCAGCTCCAACAACACTCAAGAAGCTCGACACCATCCAGGACAAAGCAGCCCGCTTGATTGGCACCACATCTACCAACATCCACTCTCTCCACCACTGACACTCAGTAGCAGCAGTGTGTACTATCTACAAGATGCACTGCAGCAATTCACCAAAGATCCTTCGACAGCACCTTCAAAACCCACGACTACTTCCATCTAGAAGGACAAGGGCAGCAGATGCATGGGAACACCCCCACCTGCAAGTTCCCCTCCCAGTCACTCACCATCCTGACTTGGAAATATAATCGCCGTTCCTTCGCAGTCACTGGGTCAAAACCGTGGAATTCCCTCCATAACGGCATTGTGGGTCAACCCACAATAGGTGGATTGGCTATGCTAAATCACCCCTTAGTGTCAGGGGGATTAGCAGGGTTATGGGAATAGGGCCTGGGTGGGATTGTTGTTGGAACAGACACGATGGGCCGAATGGACGCCTTCTGTATTGTAGGAATTCTATGATTCTATGAATCCATAGCATGTGGACTACAGTGATTCAAGAAGGCAGCGCAGCTCCACCTTCTCAAGGCAAATACGAATTGGGCAATAAATGCTGCCCAGCCAGTGATGCCCATGTGCCACGAATGAATTTTAAAAATCAGACCCAGGACTGAACTATGTTCAATCTGACTGAATTCTGAGTTTCTGAACATTGGGTTTGGTGTCCAATGAATCACTTTTGTTTCCATCATTTTATCCCAACTCCTTGATTTCTCCAAGATGAGAGGAGACTAATTCATCTCCTGTTACTGGGATAGAAAGCTGACAAATCCCCTGGATCATACGGTCTGCATTCCAGGATCTGGGAAGAGGTGACTGCACTGATACTCGAAGCACTGCCAGTGATTTTCCAAAATTCTCTAGATTCTGCAGTGGTACCAATGGATTGGAAAGTGGAAAATGTAATCCCAATAATAAAAGCAGGAGAAAGGAAACAGGGGATGACAGGCTATTTAGCCTGACATCAGTCATCAGGAAAATATTGGCATCTATCATGAAGGAAGTGGTAAAAATACAATTAGAAAAGTAGAACATGATTGGACAAAGTTAACATTGGTTTATGAAAGAATTTGACAAATCCAGTAGGATTTGTTGAGGATGTAACTAACAGGTTAGATAAAGGGGAACCAGAGAATATTGTATGATTGAATTTCTAAAAGCTATTTGATAAGGTGCCGTACACAAGGTTGTTGCACAGGATAAGGGCTCAGGTCACTGGGGGAAATATTAGCATTGGTAAAGGAGTTGTTAAAGGACAAAGAGAAGGGATTGATGTGTCATTTTCAGGTCGGCAGGCTCTTATTATGGGGACAGCACAAGAAGCAGGACAGGAGTTTATTAACAATCCATATTCATGACTTATTTCAAGAGACCAAGTCCAATGTGTTGAAGTTTCCCGATGGGAGACTGTCTCAGGGCAAACAACATCAAGGTGGTCAATACAAATGATACACGGACCCCGTAAAATATATCCTCACAATCTTCTGCACTGCGGACCATCTCTCTGGAGAAAACACTGTGGTGACCGGCATGTGTGGAGGCAGCACTGAAATTTGGTTCAGTTTCAAGGACCATCATCACCAAACTCTCAACATCCGAGGTATCGAGAGGAAGATCAGAAGTGGAGCGGTGGCAGAGCAAGACCAGAGGTGGAGCAGCAGCAGAGGAAGACCAGAGGTAGATTGGCTGCAGAGTTCACCCCCCGCCCCCACCCCACGCCACGAGCACTATAAAACAACATCATAAACTGCCAGTTCTACGGATGTCCATGTTGATCCCACGTCTGTCAGTAGAGGATCCACAGAAAACAATAAAATCATTGACAGCTTCGACACACTCAAACCAGGAGGAGTCTACCCCAACATTCTCCCTGTTCTCTGAATGGGGTAACTGTACACTGTAGTTAATAAAGTCAGTAAAAGACAATCTGTTGTTGAGAGCTTGATTATCTGGTGTCTGAAACCACAAGATTCAATATTTAGAGTCAACAAGATGAACAAGGAAACAGATCAGGGCCCAATACTCCAGCTGGATATTCACAGGAGAAAGTCTGTTATCTAACACCTCGAGTGGACAGAACAGAGAAAGATCCCAACTGAAAGAAATCCTCCAACTATTTGTGAATATCTTTCAAATGCTGACAGGTTTCAATTCACAGTTTCCATTATGCTGAATCAATGGAAGCTGAGAGAGCGGTTATCCTGGAACTATTAAAAAAACTAACTAGAGTACTCAGCATCTCAAAGGGACTGCAGAGTATTTCAAACTGTGTCGTCATGCTGTAGTTCACGACCTTGATTTGCGGAAATAGAATTCGGACTGGATATTTTGGAATGTTGGAGAGACATTGATCTAACAATCGTGAAATAACATAGCTCATGAGGAGACACATCATGTCAATGCCAGCTTATTTTCAAAGAATTATGCAATTAGTCCCAATATTGTTCCCCTTCATAAAAACACGCATATTTCTCCTTTCAATTCTCTTTTTGAAAAATCTGAGTTAACAAAAAACAATATCGGAAGAGTTGCAGAAGCCTCTGCAGTATTCATGGACATTTTTAAAATTAACAAGTTTCTTGACCCAATAACATGAACAGTCAGGTGGGGATTTTCTCCCAAAAATTTTGGAAGAAAAACTATTCAATTATGCAGTTGATTTCATAGCATTTCAAGGATCATAGAATCCTACAGAGCAGAAGAAGCCCATTCAGCCCATCGAGTCTGCACTGACCACAATCCCGCACTGACCACAATCCCACCCAGACCCTATCCCCGTAACCCCATGCATTTACCCTAGCTAGTTCCCCTGGCAATTTTTAGCATAGCCAATCCACCTAACCCGCACATCTTTGGATTGTGGAAGGAAACCCATGCAGATACGGGGAGAATGTACAGACTCCACACAGATCGTGACCCAAGCCGGGAATCGAACCCGGTTCCCTGGCGCTGTGAGACAGCAGTGCTAGCCACCCTGCCGCCCCTCAATGTTGGTCTTGGAAACAGGGCAATGCTGACCCAGCAGAATGTCAGTTCTGGAATGTAAGTGGTCAGTTACCCTATTGACAGCAGCACAGTCACACCAGAAAGAGACCATTCAGGTACATTATGTGTGCAAATGGATTTATTCAGTTTCCCCTCCTATTAACATACAAGCTTTAAAAGTTCGAAGGAATTGATCAACCATGAGTTCATTCTTATTGTCAAGTCCGTGTGTGTGTGTGTGGAGAGGGGGTGGATGGTAAATCAATCAGTTTGTTACACCAGCTGACAGTCCAAGGAGTTCATCTTGATGTGCGGGTTAGGTTGATTGACCAAGTTAAAAATTGCCCCTTAGAATCCTGAGATGCATAGGTTAGAGGGATTAGCGGGTAAAATATGTGGGGGTAGGGCCTGGGTGGGATTGTGGTCGGTGCAGACTCGATGGGCCGAATGGCCTCCTTCTGCACTGTAGGGTTTCTATGATTTCTATGATCTTCAGGTGTGGACGTTTGTTCCGCGATTAATTAAACTCAGGACAGAACTGTGGTGCCTGTTGACATTAGCTGCTGTATTAGTTATTTTCATTTTATACCTTGGTGCTTTGGCTTCAGTTGTAATTGAATCACAAAACATAATTTTTTTAAAGCAATAACATACCTCAATGGTGGCTATCTTACCCAGCATTCACAGTGAATCGGAATATGATCTATCCTTACAACAGACCTTGCGCATGCGTACTGTAGATCCAAAGTGCATGCGCAGTGGATGTTGCTCCCGCAGTAGCAGGAGGGCGGTTATATCGGCTCCGGGTTTCCAGGGAAACGGCTTATTATGGAGGGTAATGCAGGCGGCGGGGTGGATGGGGAGACTTCATAAGCACCCAGTGGAGACAGGAGAACCCGAATAATAACTGCTCAGTGCCGCGTTCCAACCATTCGGGGCCGCGACCGCAGATGCCGAGTTGGAGGCCCCGAGTTGACGGAGGCCATCTTTCTCGGGGCGATGGGCAATAGTGCGCATGCGCGGTTCTCCCTGTCAGCAGGAGGAGAGAATGTTGTGAATTTCTCTCCTGGACTGACAGGGATGGACTTTGGAAACTCCTTTTACAGGGAGTTAGAAGGGGAGGATTTACACACAGAAAACTCAACCCAAGAGAAATGTTTCTCACTTAATTTCTATTCTTGACTGACAGTGATGATCTTTTTTTACAGGAAATTTGACGACAAAATTTGAAGGGAAACTCAAACCAGACATCAGATCAAAACCTGCCAGAGTCACTCCATTCATCAGAACCTGATTGTAAGTGTGTCTGTAGAAAAAGATTCAAACATCTGTGTGACTGGAAATAGGAAACAATAATGTCATGGAAGGATTTGCAAAAAAAGATGCAATGTTTTAAATTGAGTTGTTTAACCGGGAGCCTGTGTGGGTCAGTGTTTTAAACTTTATTTATTAGTGTCACAAGTAGGCTTAGCCTATATTAACACTGCAAGTTCCTGTAAAATTCCTCTAGTTGTCACACTCCGGCACTTGTTCGGGTCAATGCACCTAACCAGCAAGCCTTTCTGACTGTGGGAGGAAAACCATGCAGACATGGGGAGAACGTGCAGACTCCACACACACAGTCACCCAAGCCATGAATTGAACCCACTGTGAGGCAGCAGTGCTAACCACTGCAGCCCCATGGTGAGGACATGGTGATAGGTGAGTGTGTGGGACTTGATGCAGAGGACAGGGGTTTATATACACCAAAGTTTTTCATGGGTTAAATGAGGGACGCTGACAGTCAAGTCTAAAGAAAATAAAGGAATGAATGAAAGTTCTAGAAACCTCAGCTGAGACAGGGATTTAGCGAAACTCAAGTTGGTAATGAATAGATGAGGCTGTCCAGTCAAGTCAGGAGGGAATGCATGAAATTTTCAGAAACAACACTAAGACAGGGCCAGTGTGAGCCATGTTAGGGGGATATGTTATCTACAGGAGGGGCGGAAGGTAACTTATTCCACATTGATTTCTCATCTCACATCTGTCTGTGACCAGAAAGATGTTTTTGATTTGATTCGTCCTTTATAAGCAGTGGCATACGACCCAATACTTCAAGGCTTACTCCTGCTCGTAATTCATACATCCGTATGTATGTTCACTAATGTCCTTTAGGGAAGGAAATGGGTACGATGGCTATAGAGGGATATGGGCCAAATGCGGGCAATTGGGACTAGCTTAGGGGTTTAAAAAAAGGGGTGGCATGGACAAGTTGGGCCGAAGGGCCTGTTTCCATGCTGTAAACCTCTATGACTCTAAGTGAGAATTAACTTTAGTTTACTCACAGACACTCCAAATGTGGAAACTCAATGTTGCGCCATTTGATTTGATTTATTATTGTCACACAAAGTTTATTTATTAGTTACAAGTAGGCTTACATTCAGACTGCGATGAAGGTCCTGTGAAAATCCCCTCGTCGCCACACTCTAGCACCTGTTCAGAGGGAGAATTGAGGGAGAATTTTAGCATGGCCAATTAACCTAACCTGCACATCTTTGGAGTGTGGGAGGAAACCGGAGCACCCGGAAGAAACCCACGCAGACACAGGGAGAACATGCAAACTCCACACAGACAGTGAGCCAAGCCGGGAATCGAATCTGGGTCCCTGGTGCTGTGAGGCAGCAGTGCTAACCACTGTGCCACCATGTAATAGTATGAAGTGAAAAGTATTGTTTCTTGCACGCCATACAGATAAAGCATACCGTAGATAGAGAACGAAAGGAGAGTGTGCAGAATGTTGTGTTACAGTCAGAGCTAGGGTGTAGAGAAAGATAAACTTAAAGGAGGTCCATTCAAAAGTTTGATGGCAGCAGGGGCGAAGCTGTTCTTGAGTCGATTGGTACGGGACCTCAGACTTTTGTATCTTTTTCCCGAGGGAAGAAGTTGGAAGAGAGAATGTCTGGGATGTGTGGGGTTCATTGATTATACTGGCTGCTTTTCCGAGGTCGCGGTAAGTGTAGACAGAGTCAAGGGGTGGGAGGCTGGTTTGCGTGATGGACTAGGCTTCAGTCATGACCCATTGTAGTTTCTTGTGTTCTTGGATAGAGCAGGAGCCACGCCAAGCTGTGATACAACCAGAAAGAATGCTTTCTATGGTGTATCTATAAAAGTTGGTGAAAATCGTCACGGACATGCCAAATTTCCTTAGCCTCCTGAGAAAGCAGAGGCATTGGTGGGCTTTCTTAGTTGTAGCATTGGCATGGAGGGACCAGGACAGGTTGTTGGTATCTGGTCACCTAGAAACTCAGCTCTCGACCATTTCCACTTCATCTCTGTTGATGTAGACAGGGGCATGTCCCCAACTACGCTTCCTGAAGGCGATGACTATCTCCTTCATTTTGTTGACATTGAGGGAGAGATTATTGTCACCGCACCAGTTCACCAGATTCTCTATCTCATTCCTGTTCTCTGTCTCATCATTGTTTGAGATCCGACCCACTGCGGTGGTGTCATCAGCAATCATGAAAATCAAGTTGGGGGGGAATTTGGCCACTCAGCCATAGGTGTATAAGGAGTATAGTAAGGGGCTGAGGACACAGCCTTGTTGGGCACCAGTGTTGAGGATGATCGTGGAGGAGGTGTTGTTGCCTATTCTTACTGATCTGAGTGTTAGGAAGTCTTGGACCCAGTCGTAGAGAGGAGCTAAGGCCAGGCCACGGAATTTGGAGATGTGTTTCGTAGGAATAATGGTGTTGAAGGCTGAGCTGTAGTCAATAAATAGGAGTCTGAAATGGGTGCTTTGTTATCTTGGTGGTTCCAGGGTTGAGTGCAGGGTCAGGGAGATGGTGTCTGCTGTGGACCTGTTGCGGCGGTAGTGAACTGTAGTGGATCCAGGCAGTCTGGGAGACCGGACTGATTTGTGCCATGACTAACCTTTCGAAGCACTTCGTAATGATGGATGCATTAATACATAGAAGATGGACAGAGAAAGGAAAGATTTACAGTGCAGAGATCACAGAGAACAATTGTGTTTCACATGATCCAGAATCAAAATGTCGCTTCTGGGAGAATGAGGTGTGAGTTTCTTTGTGTCTCCCAGATTGCTCCATTTGTTCAGGGGTCAGAAACACTCTCAGATTCAGCTATTTCTCCCATTTTAATAATTTTAGAAATAGCTATGAGGATATCAATACATGTTTTCAAAGAAGTATGCAGTGTGTGGTCCCAGCCCCCTCACCGATGGAAACCCATTCTTGGAGATGGAACAGGTGTGTGGTTGGAAGGGCATCGGGGGTGGGGGGTGAGACCCAGAGTAATGTTCTGGGAACTGAGGTTCAAATCCTGCCATGGCAGGTGGTGGAATTTACATTGAATACAAGTTTGAATTTGAAAGGCTAATGATGAGCAAAAAAATCATTATTGATTATCATAAAAGCCCATTGGGTTCACTGGTGCTGTTTAGGGAAAAACAAATCTGCCATCTTCACCTGGTCTGGCCTACATGTATCTCCAGATCTGCAATGTGGTTGAATCTTAAATTCCCTCTGATATGGCACAGCAAGCCTCTCAGTTATACCCAACTGGTACAAAGTTACTAAAAAGGTATGGAAATGGGCAGACCAGGCATGGGCCTTGACACGGGAAACGGCCTTGTCGACCCTGCAAAGTCAGATTTAGAAAATAAATATTTGAAGCTGGTTGTAAACAGCCTGCTTCAGCACCAGAGTGGGATGCTGTCAGTGTCCACGGGGTGGAGTTTGTAGCACGGACTGAAGACAATCGTTTCATGTTTCTCACTCTTTAAATGGAGGAAACTTCTCCGAATCCAGGACAGGATCTCAGTCCAGTCGCGATGCTGTGTGACTTTGAGGTGATGATGTTCACATTCACCTGTGAACCTGGTCTTTCTAAATGGTGGAGGTTGAGGGTTTGGGAGTTTCTATCTGGTTGTAGATGTATCCACTCCTTCACCTCTTCTCCTCCCACATCTCTTAATCCCGCCCATCCGCTGCCTCTTCACATTGAAGCTCTGGTCTTGTATAGGTTCAGACTGGCTCAAAGGTTCCCTTCCCTGAAGGACATTAGTGAACCAGTTGGGTTTTTATGACAATCCATCAGTTTTCTTGGTCTCTTTTTCCCAGTGCCGGCCCCACAAATTACCAGATTCATTCAGCTCCATTTCACAACCTGCCTTGGTGATTTTGTGGGTTTTCTCTCACTCTCTTTTCTTTTTTAAATCAATTTCACAGCATATTCAAAGGTGAGGATTTGCAGTCAGAAAACTGAAACCAAACATCACATCAGGATCAGACAGAGTCGCCCAATTTATCGTAATATGCGTATCATTGGATTTTGAACATGGAAGGAAAAAGCACCGCTCACAGTGGGGAGAAACTGTACACGTGTTCCGTGTGTGGACGAGGATTCAGCCGTTTATCTGGCCTGTCAAAACATAAATGCAGTCACGGTGGGGAGAAATTGTGGAAATGTGAGTGTTGTGGCAAGGGATTCAGTTCCCCATCAGAGCTGGAAATTCATCGACGGTGTCACACTGGGGAGAGACCGTTCACCTGCTCCGAGTGTGGGAAAGGATTCACTCAGTTGTCCCACCTGGTGAGACACCAGCGAATTCACACTGGGGAGAGACCTTTCACCTGCTCTGTGTGCAAGGTGGGATTCACTCAGTCAGCCCACCTGGTGTCACACCAGCGAGTTCACACGGGAGAGAGACCATTCACCTGCTCCGAGTGCAAAATGGGATTCACTCAGTCAACCCACCTGGTGACACACCAGCGAGTTCACACTGGGGAGAGACCATTCACCTGCTCCGAGTGTGGGAAGAAATTCAGCCGGTCGTTTCACCTTCTGATTCACCAGCGAATTCACTCTGGAGAGAGACCATTCACCTGCTCTGAGTGTGAGAAGGCATTCATTACATCAACAGAACTGTTGACACACCAGCGGATTCACACTGAGGATAACCCGTTCACCTGCTCCAAATGTGGGAAGGAATTCGCTAACTCTTCGAACCTGATCTGCCATCAACGGATTCACACTGACGAGAGACCCTTTAAATGCCCAGACTGTGGAAAGTGCTTTAAAAGTTTTGGGAACTTGATGACCCATCAACGGGTTCACACTCGAGTCCGTTCAGATGCTTTCACTGTGGGACTGAGTTCAGACAATCATCTCCTCTCACTGTAAACCAGCGAGTTCACACTGGGGAGAAACCATTCATCTGCTTCAAGTATGGGAAAGGATTCAATCAGTCATCCAACGTGCTGACACACCAGCCAGATTGGAGTTTGCTGTTAATCACATCCAGAACTGAACTATATTTATTGGGGTCTGATGTTAACAATATCCAGTGCAGATTTAGATATTAGTATTCTGGGTTAAAAATAAAAAAACATCAACTTTGTTTTAATTTTTGAATGACTGCATCTTCATTTGGGAGGCTGGGATTATCCCCGTTTCGAGGGAACTAAGGAATAGACCATAAGCCGTAGGAGCAGCATTCGGCCATTCAGCCTTCATTATAACAATGATCCCATTGTGATTCCTGCTGGTTGGGAAATGTGCGATATTGATGCCAGTCTGTCTTTCTTTAATTATCTTCAATCCCAGTCCTCTGGTTACTGACCCGCATCAGTGGAACAGTTTCTTCCGATCTGCTCTATCAAACCACCCGTCCCCACCCCGATCATCTTGAACAGATCCATGAAATCTCCATTTCAGCTTCTTTGTTCTAAAGGGAACACATTTGGGGGAGGCGATGTCTAATGGTATTATCGATAGACTATTAATCCAGAAACCCAGCTAATGTTCTGGGGACCTGGATTCGAATCCACATGTTGAAAAAGATGAACAGTGTCTGTGGTACCTGCTGGATGTGGTGCAGCACATTTCCCAGGACATTGGAGCAGTAATGAATGAGGCCAGGATGACAGATTCGAAACAACATTATATTCTTTATGCTTGAAACCTGTCTTAGAATTCTCTTCATTAACTGGACCATCAATGTGAGGGGAATTAGCATCTTCTGTAATTCCAGAACCCAGAGACACTGATTACCCAAGGATGTTGTTCTGTAATTTACACTATCCCCCAGCAGGGCTCTTCACCCAGGCTGACAAGAGGCAGCTCAGTGTTAGTGATTTGTCACTGCTGCTGTCCCAGATGTTGTTCAATATAGATTCAAGTTTAGAGAAAGGAGTGGAAATGGGTAATCCGAACTGCTCACTGTCCCTGACGGGTAATGGTTACTTGAATTTCTCAAACATCGTAGTTTGTAAAGCCACTGTTATTTCATCTCCAGTATTAGTCAGAATGGGCTATATTCTCCACATGATAGGGCTGGAATTATCTGTGTGGGTGTGTGTCTATGAATGAAGATGTCTGTTTGGTTGTGGGTATGTCTCTATGTTTGCCCATGTCTGTGTAAGAGACAGGGAGAGAGAGTGTGTTTGGATCTCTGTGTTTGGATATCTTTATGTGCTGCTTCTTCTTAGGTGCTTCCTCTCAAAGGTTCCTCTCCGGGTGATTTGAATAGAATCATTCAGAGATTCTGCATCCTGGGTGAATCCACAGGCTGACCATATGCTGTGTAAAACCTGACATCCACACCACCAGACCCCACTTTTCCTGGAACAACATCAAGTGTTTGCTGCTTTCCTGATCCTTCCTTTTCCCTCCCTTTTCAATTATATCACTTCTCATTATTCTGAATTTCAGAGAGGACAGACTCATCCCACTGAATGTCCTCCAAGGACAACCACCTCATCTCAGGAATCAATCCAGTGAAATTTAGTTGCACAAAGACAGTGAGCAAATAGAACAAAGACCAAAAGAGTGAAATAGAGACACAGACAGAGACTGTTAGAGTGAAAGAGACTGAGTGAGATTTACAGTCAGAGTCATACAGTGCAGAAAACACCCTTCGACCCATCGAGTCTGCACCAACAATAGCTACCACTAAACCCCATGCTAATCCCATTTTCCAGCACCTGTCCCAGATCCTTATCTGAATGCTATAATATTTCAAGTGCTCATCCAAATACTTTTTAAAGGTTGTTAAGTTTCCAGCCTCCACTACCTTCCCAGGCAGTTTATTACAGATTCCCACCACCCTCTGATTTTTTTTTTCTCAACTTCCCTCTGAATCTCTTGTCAGGCACCCTAAAACTATGTCCCCTCATGATTGACCCCCTCAACCAAGGGTTCTACTCACCCGATCCATATCCTTCATAATCTTATACACCACAATCATGTCCCCCTCAGCTTTCTCTGCTCTGAAGTAAACACTCCAAACCTATCCAGTCTCCTTATAGCTCAAATGTTCCATCCCAGGCAACATCCTGGTGAATCTCCTCTGTACCCCCTCCAGTGCAATCACATCCTTCCTGGAGTGAGGTGACTCGAACTGCACACGGTACTCCAGCTGTGGCCTAACCAACATTCTGTACAGCTCCAACATTATCTCTTTGTTCTTATACTGTATGCCACGACTGATAAAAGCAAGTGTCTCATATGCCTTCTTATCTATTCTATTCAGCTGCTCTGTTACCTTAAGTGAATAAGTACCCCAAGATCCCCATCTGCTCCTCTGATTTTACCTCGTGTCCTTCCATTCATTAATTATTTCTTTGTCTTGTTACTTCTTCCAAAGTGCATCACTTCGCACTTATCAAGATTAAATACCATATTTTTTTTATTCATTTGTGGGACATGGGCGTCGCTAGTTGGCCATCCCGAGTTGCCCTTAAGAAGGTGGTGGTGAGCTACCTTCTTGAATCACTGCAGCTCGTGTGCTGTGGGTTTACCTACAATGTGGTTAGGGAGGGAATTCCAGGATTTTGTCCCAGCGACTGTGACGGAATGGTGATATATTTTGAAGTCGACCACTGTTCTGCCCATGTGACCAACCCAACTATATTGTGCTGCAACCTACGACAGAGTGGGGAAGACTCTAAAAGGACCCTGGGTCTCTGGAATGCTCATCCAGTAACAATTCCACCACGCACATTGGTAGATGTATCAATTGGTTGAATAATTTTATATATTAACCCTGTAGTTCTGATCGTAATTGGATGACAAAGCACAATTTTGTGTTGAACATTATCTCCTTCCTATGGCGGTCCTCTTACCCAGCATTCGCAGCGAGAGAGAATGTGCCGTATTGTCACAATAGCAGCCGCCTGCGCAGGCGCAGTACCTGATTCTGAGTGGAGCATGCGCTGTGCGGATTCGGACTGGCCCATGCGCAGTGTGGGTGCTGGAGCTGCAGGGAGGCGGGGAAGTGGGTGCAGAGGCTTCAGAAACAGTTAGTGGAGGAGGCCTCAAAACCCAGAATAAGGAACCCCCGGGCCCAAGTTTGCACCGACCCGGGGGGTAATTGCAGCAGCTCTAAAATCGGGGAGGTGGTGGTAATATCAGTGACACAGCCTCATGTTCTGGGGATGGGTTCAAGTCCCATCATGGAGCTGGGGGGGTTTAAATAGAATTCACAAAACGCTGGAAAATCTGGAATATAATTTCACTTGAGTAACCATTACAGCTGTGAACAATTTTAAAAACCCATCCTGTTTATTCATGGGAATCTGCTGTCTCTCCATAGACTTGTCAACATGCGATTCAGTCTCTAACTGCCCTCCTCAGGGGCAGGAAATAAATGCTGGTCTTGGCAATAAAACCACATCACATGAAATAGTGAAGGAGAAACACTGATAGACTTGGGTTAATGGATGTCATCTTTCTCGGGAGCAGGACACAGGCACGGTTATCACTGTCCCTGTGAGAAAATGTGAATTTCTATCCTGGACTGACATTGATAGATTTTGGAGTCTCCTTTTCCAGAGGGTGAGAAGGGGAGGATTTACACACAGTAAACTCAAACCAAGTTTGCTTCAATTTTTAACTTTGGACTTTTTCTTACAGGATATTAGAAGCGCAGGAGTGGAAGGGAGAAAACTCAAACCAAACATCGCATCAGGATCCGACGCTATCGCCTAAATTAGTGTAATCTGAATATCATTGGGTTTTGAACATGGAAGGGGAAAGCACGGTTAACAGTGGAGAGAAACTGTACACGTGTTCTGTGTGTGGACGAACATTCAGCCGATCATCTGGCCTGTTGAAACATAAATGCAGTCACAACAGGGAGAAACAATGGAAATGTGGAGACTGTGGGAAGAGATTCAGATTTCCATCTGAACTGAAAACTCATCGACACAATCACACTGGAGAGAGACGACACAAAACTGGCAGGACTTGCAGATAGTGAGGAACATTGTCAGAGGCTACAGAAGGATATAGATAGGCTGGAAATTTGGGCAAGGAAATGGCAGATGGAGTTCAATCCTGATAAATGAGAAGTGATGCATTTTGGTGGGAATAATGTAGGGAGGAGCTACACGATAAATGGAAGAACCATAAAGGGTGTAGAGTCGCAGAGGGACCTGGGTGTGCAAGTCCACAGATCTTTGAAGGTGACGTCACAGGTGGAGAAGGTGGTGAAGAAGGCATATGGCATGCTTGCCTTTATAGGAGGGGGCATAGAGTATAAGAGTTGGGGTCTGATGTTGCAGATGTATAGAACGTTGGTTCGGCCGCATTTGGAATACTGCGTCCAGTTCTGGTCGCCACACTACCAGAAGGACGTGGAGGCTTTGGAGAGAGTACAGAGGAGGTTTACCAGGATGTTGCCTGGTATGGAGGGGCTTGGTTATGAGGAGAGATTGGGGAAACTGGGGTTGTTCTCCTTGGAAAGACGGAGGATGAGGGGAGACTTAATAGAGGTGTATAAAATTATGAAAGGCATAGATAGGGTGAACGGTGGGAAGCTTTTCCCCGGGTCGGTGGTGACGTTCACGAGGGGTCATAGGTTCAAGGTGAAGGGGGGGAGGTTTAACACAGATATCAGAAGGACATATTTCACACAGAGGGTCGTGGGGGCCTGGAATGTGTTGCCGGGCAAGGTGGTGAAGGCGGACACACTGGGAACGTTTAAGACTTATCTAGACAGCTATATGAACGGAGTGGGAATGGAGGGATACAAAAGAGTGGTCTAGTTTGGACCAGGGAGCGGCGCGGGCTAATTGTTCCTTGTTTCTCGTTTCAAGGCTTCATTCTATGATCATCTTGCTGGTGCCAGTACAGAGCGAGACTGCGGATAGTTGGGAACCTGTCTCGGGGGCAGGGAATTCATATGGTGTTTGTGGAAGTGGAAATGACTAGGGTTGGGAAGCATTTTCCGATCAGGGCCATTGTGATCTCCTGGACTCGTTTCGATCGCCTCAGGGGGTCGGAGAGGAATTTCCCAGATTCTTTTTCCCCATATTGGCCCTGGGGTTTTCACTCTGGGTTTTCGCCTCTCCCTGGAGATCACATGGTCTGGAATGGGGGGGTGGGGGTGAGTTAATAGGTTGTGATGAACAAAGCATCGTAGCTGTGAGGGACAGCTCGGTGGATAGGATATTGGTATGTAGATAGGCTGGAAAATTGGCCGGGGATCCTGGATTCAGGATTCAATCCTGGACCGGGGAGCGGCGCGGGCTTGGAGGGCCGAAGGGCCTGTTCCTGTGCTGTATTGTTCTTTGTTCTTGAGACCATTCACCTGCTCTGAGTGTGGGAAGGGATTCACTACCTCATCCATCTTGCTGACACACCGGCGAGTTCACACTGGGGAGAGACCGTTCACCTGCTCCAAGTGTGGGATGGGATTCATTTGTTCATCGCATCTGCTGAAACACTGGTGGGTTCACACTGGGGAGAGGCCATTCAACTGTCATGAGTGTGGGAAGGGATTCGCTACCTCATCAATCCTGCTGACACACCAGAGAGTTCACACTAGAGAGAGACCATTCAGATGCTCTGATTGTGGGAAGGGATTCCCTACCTCTTCTATCCTGCTGAAACACCAGCGAGTTCACACTGGAGAGAGCCCGTTCACCTGCTCTGAGTGTGGAAAGGGATTCACTGATTCATCCGACCTGCTGAAACACCAGAGAATTCATAATGGGGAGAGGCCATTTATCTGCTCCGAATGTGGAAAGGGATTTACCCAGTCATTCAACCTCCTAAAACACCAGCGAGGTCACACCGGAGAGAAGCCGTTCACCTGCTCTGAGTGTGGGAAGGGCTTCAGTCAGTCATTCATCTTGTTGAAACACCAGCGAGTTCACACTGGGGAGAGGCCATTCACTTGCTCCAGTTGTGGGAAGGGATTTATTGATTCATCCACCCTGCAGAGACACCAGCGAGTTCACACCGGGGAGAGACCATTCACCTGCTCTGATTGTGGTAAGAGATTCAGTCAATCATCCAACCTGGTAAAGCACCAGCGAATTCACACTGGGGACAAGCCATTCACCTGCTCCGTGTGTGGGAAGGGATTCACTCAGTCACCTCACTTGCTGAAACACCAGCGTGTTCACGAGCGACTGCAAGGACTGGATTTTGCTCTTAATCACATCAAGGTCCTGACTATTTTCATTGGTGTCTGTTTCTGCTGATAAATCCTAGCCCAGCTGGAAGGTTTATATTTTGGGTGGAACTCAAATACACAAGCTTTATGTTCAACACAGTGTGATGAATGCTTTTAATACCTCAAACATGTTAGTTCCATTTGAAGGGCTTCCCCCTCTCCCGTCTCCTCCATCCTCACCTCCAACAAGTGTGAGGAGCTCATGGAGCTTCTTTGTCACCAAGATTGAGACAATCTGATCAGCTGTCTCTGCTCCTTCCCTCTCTTCCATTCGCCCACCGGGCTAAACTGTCTTTAAATTTCCTTCTGGCCTGACTCTTGAACTCATAAATACAAACAGGAAGTGCTGTAAAAACACGCGGGTCTGACAGCACCTCTGGCGAGAGAAACAGATTTAATGTTTTGGGAGGCACGGTAGCACAGTGGTTAGCACTGCTGCTTCACAGCGCCAGGGACCCAGATTTGATTGCCGGCTTGGGTCACTGTCTGTGTGGAGTTTGCACATTCTCCCCGTGTCTGCGTGGGTTTCCTCCAGGTGCTCCGGTTTCCTCCCACATTCTGAAAGACGTGCTGGTTAGACGCATTGACCCGAACAGCTTGTCTGGACTTGCAGAATCTCACTGGCTGTCCTGTCTGGAGACAATACACATCTCTTTAACGTGTGCTTAATGCTCCCTCCATTCACATTGTTTGTACCTTTAAGACTTGAATATCTGTAAAGACTGCATTCCAATCATTATTCTGTAAATTGAGTTTGTGTCTCTGTATGCCCTGTTTGTGAGCATTTCTCCACTCCACCTGACGAAGGGGCAGCGCTCCAAAAGCTAGTGGCATTTGCGACCAAATAAACCTGTTGGACTTTAACCTGGTGTTGTTAAACTTCTTACTGTGTTTACCCCAGTCAACGCCGGCATCTCCACATCATGGATTCAGTTCTCCAGCTCCTGTCTGCAGACTGACAATAAAACCAATGGGTCTTATTGGGGGTGTTGGGGCCTCCAGCGGGTGTTTGTGAATCCTCCCCGCCCACCTCCCAGGGTTTCCTTCCTTCCCAGAGATCAGAGTCCTCATTGATTTGAGGCCAAAGTGTAACCTCTTATTTATTGTCCCCCTCCCCCATCCTCTGATGTGAACCATCCTCCAGTGGCTGAGCCAGGATGGGGCCGTTAACCTGGGCCTGTTCCCGGGAGGGAGGGAGGGAGAAGCCCCGCAGCTGCAAACCAGGGAGCTGACAATGATTCTGAAGGGTTTGCGGATCCACAAAGTGTTTCCAAATCCTCCCAGCCACCGCCTAACGCTGACTCCGCTTCTCCGGGACAAACAACCGCCAAGGACAGCAATGACACTGCGCATGCTCCACATCACAATGCCCGGCACTGATTGACGGCAGCTCCGGACCAATAGGAAGAGGGGGCGGGGCTGGAGGACTGAGCGGGAGCGGCTGGTCCTCCGACCAATCAGAGTGAATGAGGGGCGGGACCTGAAGCATGCGCAGTGCGGGTAATGGCGACGGACAGACGGATGGTTTTAACTTGGAAGCGAGATCAATACGAGGTAGAGGGCGGCGTGCGAGGAATGATAAATGTGGCGGGTGGGTGGAGAGGCTTTGTAAACATGTTGTTCAAACCCAAACCCCGGAAATGAACTTCCCGGTTCCCCCCCTTTGTACCAAATGGAGCGGCAGCTTGTAGTGTTAGACCCGGGCTGACTGCCGCCATTGAGGCTGCATGTGGGAGGCCGGCAGGGATTGTGATCGGAGAGTGAAGCCCTGACGTCACAATGGAATGGGTGACAGTGTGACGTCACAATGGAATGGGTGGGAGTGTGAGGTCACAATGGAATGGGTGAGAGTGTGATGTCACAATGGAATGGGTGAGAGTGTGACGTCACAATGGAATGGGTGAGAGTGTGATGTCACAATGGAATGGGTGAGGGTTCCAGATGAGCTGAGACTGGGCTGGAGTCGGGCGATGGCACTGACATGTGGCCTGGTGGCGCAGTGGTTAGTGCAGCTGCCTAACAGCGCCAGGGACCCGGGTTCAATTCCAGCCTCGGGTCACTGTCTGTGCAGAGTTTCTACATTCTCCCTGTGTCTGTGTGGGTTTCCTCCAGGTGTTCCGGTTTCCTTCCACAGTCTAAAGATGTGCAGGTTAGACAGATTGGCCATGATAAATTAACCCTTGGCATCAGGGGGATTCACAGTAAGAAGTTTAACAACACCAGGTTAAAGTCCAACAGGTTTATTTGGTAGCAAAAGCCACACAAGCTTTCGAGGCTCTGAGCCCCTTCTTCAGGTGAGTGGGAATTCTGTTCACAAACAGAACTTATAAGACACAGACTCAATTTACATGAATAATGGTTGGAATGCGAATACTTACAACCAATCCAGTCTTTAAGAAACAAAACAATGGGAGTGGAGAGAGCATCAAGACAGGCTAAAAAGATGTGTATTGTCTCCAGACAAGACAGCCAGTGAAACTCTGCAGGTCCACGCAACTGTGGGAGTTACAAATAGTGTGACATAAATTCTGATTCTAGGATCGCATGATAAAGACTCAGGAGGAAAAAAGCAGAAATATTTATGTGAAATAGTGTGACATAAACCCAATATCCCGGTTGAGGCCGTCCTTGTGTGTGCGGAACCTGGCTATCAGTTTCTGCTCCGCGACTCTGCGCTGTCGTGTGTCGCGAAGGCCGCCTTGGAGAACGCTTACCCGAATATCAGAGGCCGAATGCCCGTGACCGCTGAAGTGCTCCCCAACAGGAAGAGAACAGTCTTGCCTGGTGATTGTCGAGCGGTGTTCATTCATCCGTTGTCGCAGCGTCTGCATGGTCTCCCCAATGTACCATGCCTCGGGACATCCTTTCTTGCAGCGTATCAGGTAGACAACGTTGGCCGAGTTGCAAGAGTATGTACCGTGTACCTGGTGGATGGTGTTCTCACGTGAGATGATGGCATCTGTGTCGATGATCCGGCACGTCTTGCAGAGGTTGCTGTGGCAGGGTTGTGTGGTGTCTTGGTCACTGTTCTCCTGAAGGCTGGGTAGTTTGCTGCGGACAATGGTCTGTTTGAGGTTGTGCGGTTGTTTGAAGGCAAGAAGTGGGGGTGTGGGGATGGCCTTGGCGAGATGTTCGTCTTCATCAATGACATGTTGAAGGCTCCGGAGGAGATGCCGTAGCTTCTCCGCTCCGGGGAAGTACTGGACAACGAAGGGTACTCTGTCCACTGTGTCCCGTGTTTGTCTTCTGAGGAGGTCGGTGCGGTTTTTCGCTGTGGCGCGTTGGAACTGTTGATCAATGAGTCTAGCGCCATATCCTGTTCTTATGAGGGCATCTTTCAGCGTCTGGAGGTGTCTGTTGCGATCCTCCTCATCCGAGCAGATCCTGTGTATACGGAGGGCTTGTCCGTAGGGGATGGCTTCTTTAACGTGTTTAGGGTGGAAGCTGGAGAAGTGGAGCATCGTGAGGTTATCCGTGGGCTTGCGGTACAGTGAGGTGCTGAGGTGACCGTCCTTAATGGAGATGCGCGTGTCCAAGAATGCAACCGATTCCGGAGAGTAGTCTATGGTGAACCATAGACTACTCTCCGGAATCGGTTGCATTCTTGGACACGCGCATCTCCATTAAGGACGGTCACCTCAGCACCTCACTGTACCGCAAGCCCACGGATAACCTCACGATGCTCCACTTCTCCAGCTTCCACCCTAAACACGTTAAAGAAGCCATCCCCTACGGACAAGCCCTCCGTATACACAGGATCTGCTCGGATGAGGATGATCGCAACAGACACCTCCAGACGCTGAAAGATGCCCTCATAAGAACAGGATATGGCGCTAGACTCATTGATCAACAGTTCCAACGCGCCACAGCGAAAAACCGCACCGACCTCCTCAGAAGACAAACACGGGACACAGTGGACAGAGTACCCTTCGTTGTCCAGTACTTCCCCGGAGCGGAGAAGCTACGGCATCTCCTCCGGAGCCTTCAACATGTCATTGATGAAGACGAACATCTCGCCAAGGCCATCCCCACACCCCCACTTCTTGCCTTCAAACAACCGCACAACCTCAAACAGACCATTGTCCGCAGCAAACTACCCAGCCTTCAGGAGAACAGTGACCAAGACACCACACAACCCTGCCACAGCAACCTCTGCAAGACGTGCCGGATCATCGACACAGATGCCATCATCTCACGTGAGAACACCATCCACCAGGTACACGGTACATACTCTTGCAACTCGGCCAACGTTGTCTACCTGATACGCTGCAAGAAAGGATGTCCCGAGGCATGGTACATTGGGGAGACCATGCAGACGCTGCGACAACGGATGAATGAACACCGCTCGACAATCACCAGGCAAGACTGTTCTCTTCCTGTTGGGGAGCACTTCAGCGGTCACGGGCATTCGGCCTCTGATATTCGGGTAAGCGTTCTCCAAGGCGGCCTTCGCGACACACGACAGCGCAGAGTCGCGGAGCAGAAACTGATAGCCAGGTTCCGCACACACAAGGACGGCCTCAACCGGGATATTGGGTTTATGTCACACTATTTCACATAAATATTTCTGCTTTTTTCCTCCTGAGTCTTTATCATGCGATCCTAGAATCAGAATTTATGTCACACTATTTGTAACTCCCACAGTTGCGTGGACCTGCAGAGTTTCACTGGCTGTCTTGTCTGGAGACAATACACATCTTTTTAGCCTGTCTTGATGCTCTCTCCACTCCCATTGTTTTGTTTCTTAAAGACTGGATTGGTTGTAAGTATTCGCATTCCAACCATTATTCATGTAAATTGAGTCTGTGTCTTATAAGTTCTGTTTGTGAACAGAATTCCCACTCACCTGAAGAAGGGGCTCAGAGCCTCGAAAGCTTGTGTGGCTTTTGCTACCAAATAAACCTGTTGGACTTTAACCTGGTGTTGTTAAACTTCTTACTGTGTTTACCCCAGTCCAACGCCGGCATCTCCACATCATCAGGGGGATTAACAGGTAAATATGTGGATAGGGCCTGGATGGGATTGTTGTCGGTGCAGGCTCGATGGGCTGAATGGCCTCCTCCTACAATGTATTTTATGATTCATTACTGTTAATTAATTAATTACTTTGAATGAAGGTGGTCTTGATGATGATGTGGACGTGGTTGGAAGCTCATATTGGGATGAACTATTTCACCCTGGTTGTGAACAGCCTGGTTCAGCCTCAGACAGTAAGTAATCTCACAACACCAGGTTAAAATCCAACAGGTTAATTTGCTGGCATAAGCCACAGGATTTTGGAGCGCTGCTCTTCATCAGGTGAGTGGGAGTTCTATTCACAAACAGGGCACAGAGACACAAACTCAATTTACAAAATAATGGTTGGAATGTGAGTCTTTACAGGTAATCAAGTCTTAAAGGTACAGACAATGTGAGTGGAGAGAGGGTGAAGCACAGGTTAAAGAGATGTGTATTGTCTCCAGCCAGGACAGTTAGTGAGATTTTGCAAGCCCAGGCAATTTGTGGGGGTTACAGATAGTGTGAGTTACAGATAGTGTGACATGAACCCAAGATCCCGGTTGAGGCCGTCCTCATGTGTGATTGACAGATCCATGCTCACTGCTTCTTGCCCTGGATGCAGAGAGCTGAAAATTTCCATGCAGGCTGCCAGACAAATAAATGTCTACATTACTGGAGTAAAAATGTGTGGAATATACAGACCGAATTCACTTCATTCCCTTCAGTTGCTGCAAGTCCCCAATTTCCCCAGAATGAGAAAAGAAATGGAAAGGGGGAAACATTGATTTCCTCCCAGATGTTGTCCAGAAGAGGAAGTTTCAATCTGAAGCTCATTGGACAACTTCCGCATTGTGACGTCACAATGGAGCCTGCCTGAATCAGCGAATAGGAATCTCTCTTCCTACATCAAGAGCTGATGTTTCTTGTCTCGATGACCCTTTGTCAAAGCTCTGAAACATCAGTTCTTTTCTCTCCATCCAGATGCTGCCAGACCTGCTGAGAATGGGGAGAGAGTGTGTGGGATGGAGATTTACAGCTTTTGGGGAATGAGAGAGGAAAGAATGTTCCATAGAAATTGTCTGTTCTGAATTTCTATGCTGTACTGACACTGATGACTTTTGTAAACTCGTTTTACAGGATATTGAAAGAGGAATCACAGGCCGAAATCTCGAACGTCATGTCTAGACGTGACAGAGTCATATTCCTTGGGACCTCAATATCATCGGACTTTGAATCCAGAAGGAGAAATGATTGTCCAGTCTGTCGATTTGAAAAGATTTGAAATGTCAGTGTGAGTGAAAAAGCATCAACACACTGCCACACTTGAATGAGAGTGTTCCAATGCACTGACTAAAGAGCTTTAACCAGTTACACAGTCTGAATAAATATCACACCATTCACAGCGGGGAGAGACTGTAATCTTGTTCTGAGTGTGGGCGAAGTTTCAACTAATTGTCCAGTCAAGAGAGAGGTAAGGACACCTGCACCATGGATAAACCATGGAAATGTGGGGACTGTGGGAAGGGATACAGAGCCCCATCTAAGCTGGAAGCTCATCGACGTAGCCACACTGGGGAGAGACCATTCACCTGCTCTCAATGTGGGAAGGGATTCACTCGATTATCCCTCCTGCAGAGACACCAGCGAGTTCACACTGGAGAGAGGCCATTTTCCTGCTCTCAATGTGAGAAGGGATTCAGTCAGTTATCCGACCTGCAGAGACACCAGCGAGTTCACACTGGGGAGAGGCCGTTCACCTGCTCTCAGTGTGGGAAGGGATTCACTCAATTATCCACCCTGCGGACACATGAACGAGTTCACACTGGGGAGAGGCCATTCACCTGCTCTCAGTGTGGGAAAGGATTCATTCTGTTATCCAGCCTGCGGATACACCAGCGAGTTCACACTGGGGAGAAACCATTCACCTGCTCTCAGTGTGGGAAGAGATTCACTCAGTCAGCCGACCTGCAGAGACACCAGCTACGTCACACAAGGGAGAGGCCGTTCACCTGCTCTCAGTGTGGGAAGGGATTCATTCTGTTATCCAGCCTGCGAATACACCAGCGAGTTCACACTGGGGAGAAACCATTCATCTGCTCTCAGTGTGGGAAGGGATTCACTAACTCATCTGATCTGCGGACACACCAGCGAGTTCACACAGGGGAGAGGCCGTTCACCTGCTCTCAGTGTGGGAAGGGATTCACTCAGTCATCCCACCTGCAGAGACACCAGCGAGTTCACACTGGGGAGAGACCATTCAACTGTTCTCAGTGTGGGAAGGGATTCACTCAGTCATCCAACTTGCAGACACACCAGCGAGTTCACACTGGGGAGAGGCCATTCACCTGCTCTCAGTGTGGGAAGGGATTCAGAGTTTCATCCCACCTGCTGAGACACCAGCGAGTTCACGAGTGATTCCAGAGGTTGGATTCTGCTGTTATTGTTTCTGCTCTCAATTACATCCAGGACTGCATTTTGTTCATTCTCACAGTTGGTCAATGGGGAGGGTCAGAGGGTTTTTTTCTGCTGGACTGGCCGGTCTCATGACTTTGCCTCCAGTGGGCTGATGCTCTTTGAGTCTTGTTGCGAATACCTGGTTTTTAGATTTCACACGGATCACAGAGTGACAGGGTGTGAGGAAGTTATAGAGGTTTACAACATGGAAACAGGCCCTTCAGCCCAACTTGTCCATTCCGCTCAGTTTTTACCACTAAGCTAGTCCCAATTGCCCGTATTTTGCCCATATCCCTCTATACCCATCTTACCCGTGTAACTGTCTAAATGCTTTTGAAAAGACAGTATTGTACCCACCTCTACCACTGCCTCTGGCAACTCGTTCCAGACACTCACCACGACCTGAGTGAAAAACTGCCCCTCTGGACCTTTTTGTATCTCTCTCCTCTCACCTTAAACCTCAAACTAAGAACAAGAAATGTATCGATAAAATGATTAGAGAACAGAGCCAACGTTTTGAGTCTGGATGATGCTTCATGAGAGCTGTTATGAAGGGTCATCCAGGATTGAAACTTTGGCTCCATTCTTCACAGGTGCTGTCAGACCCGCTGAGATTTTCCAGCATTTTGTGTTTTTGTTTCAGATTCCAGTATCTGCAGTATTTTACTCTTCTGATGAAATGATTAGTTCTGATTGGAATCCCCATGACCCTCCTTCAAAACAGAGGGAGTGGTGGCAGAAGGAGAAAAATGGTCAGGATGATAAAGTCTGGGTTCTGATTCTCCGAGCCCATGTAGAATTAACAAAATGAGTGAACCAGTTTATAAAGAACAGAAGTTACCCATCCCTAACAAAAACTGATCAAATTAAAATAATTAGGTTGAGGAAGAGAACAAAAGAATTCATAGATAAAGTTTAAAATCAACTTTGTTTTGTTGTTAGAGAAGTTTTTAAAAATTATGTAAAGTGATGTAACTGTGTGCCAAGTTTCTTCTCTCACTCCCCACCCCTTTCGGTTCTGTAGAAAAGTTAACCCTTTCAGCAGACAGTTGATTTAGTCATGGAGTCATAGAGGTTTCCAGCTTGGAAACGGGCCCTTCAGCCCAACTTGTCCATGCCGCCCCTTTTTTAACCCCTGTGCTCATCCCAATTGTCCACGTTTGGCCCATATCCCTCGACACCCATCTTACCCATGTAACTGTCTAAACGCTTTTTAAAAGACAAAATTGTACCTGCCTCTACTACTACCTCTGGCACCTTTTTCCAGACACTCACCACCCTCTGTGTGAAACAAGTGCCCCACTGGACCCTTCTGTATCTCTCCCCTCTCACCTTAAACCTATGCCCTCTAGTTTTAGACTCCCCTACCTTTGGGAAAAGATATTGACTATCTAGCTGATCTATGCCCCTCATTATTTTATAGACCTCTATAAGTTCACCCCTAAGCCTCCTACATTCCAGGGAAAAAAGTCCCAGTCTATCCAGCCTCTCTTTATAACTCAAATCATCAAGTCCCGGTAGCATCCTAATAAATCTTTTCTGCAGTCTTTCTAGTTTAATAATATCCTTTCTATCATAGGGTGACCAGAACTGTACACAGTATTCCAAGTGTGGCCTTACCAATGTCTTGTAAAACTTCAACAAGACATTCCAACTCCTGTATTCAATGTTCTGACCAACATGCAGAATGCCTTCTTCACCACTCTGTCCACCTGCAACTCCATTTTCAAGGAGCTATGTACCTGTACCCCTAGATTTCTGTTCTGTAACTCTCCCCAACACCCTACCATTAACTGAGTAAGTCCTGTCCTGGTTCGATCGCCCAAAATGTATTACCTCGCATTTATCTAAATTAAACTCCATCTGCCATTCGTCAGCCCACTGGTCCAATTGATCAAGATCGCGCTACAATCCTAGATAGCCTTCTCCACTGTCCACGATGCCACCAACTTTGGTGTCATCTGAAAACTTACTAACCATGCCTCCTACATTCTCACCCAAATCATTAATATAAATGACAAATAACAGTGGACCCAGCACCGATCCTTGAGGCACACCGCTGGTCACAGGCTCCAGTTTGAAAAACATCCTTCTACAACCACCCTCTGTCTTCTGTCATCAAGCCAGTTTTGTATCCATTTGGCTAACTCACCCTGGATTTCATTAGATTTAACCTTAAGCAACAATCTACCACGCGGTACCTTGTCAAAGGCCTTTCTAAAGTCCATGTAGACAGCATCACCTGTACTGCCCTCATCTACCTTCTTGGTTACCCCTTCAAAAAACTCAATCAAATTTGTGAGACATGATTTTCCACTCACAAAGCCATGCTGACCGTCCCTAATCAGTCCTTGTGTCTCCAAATGCTTGTAGATCCTGTCTCTCAAATACCTTCTGACAACTTACAGATGTGAATCACACCGCCCTTTAGTTCCCAGGCTTTTCCCTGCAGCCCTTTTTAAACAAAGGCTCCACATTTGCCACCCTCCAATCTTTAGGCACCTCACCTGTGACTATCGATGATTCAAATATCTCTGCTAGGAGACCCGCAATTTCCTCCCTCGCCTCCCACAGTGTTCTGGGATACACTTCATCAGGTCCCGGGGATTTATCTACCTTGATGCGCTTTATGACTTCCAGCATCTCCTTCTCTGTTATAAGTACACTTCTCAAGACATCACTTTATTTCCCCAAGTTCCCTAACATCCATGCTTTTCTCAGCAATAAATAATGATGAAAAATATTCATTTATGATCTCACCCATCTCTTGTGGATCCGCACATAGATGACCTTGTTGATCCTTAAGAGGCCCTACTCTCTACCTAGTTACTCTTTGGCACTTTATGTATTTATAGAACCTCTTTGGATTATTCTTTGCCTTATCTGCCAAAACAATCTCGTGTCCCCTTTTTGCCCTCCTGATTTCTCTCTTAATTCTACTCCTACACCCTCTATATTCTTCAAGGGATCCCAGCTGCCTATGCATGTCATGTGCCTCCTTCTTCTTGATGAGGGCCTCAATATCTCGAGTCATCCAGGGTTCCTGACTTCTACCAGCCTTGCCCTTCACTCTAAGAGCAATGTGCTTATCCTGAACACTGGTTAAAACACTTTTGAAAGCCTCCCACTTTCCAGACGTCCCTTTGCCTTCCCACAGACTCCCCCAGTTAACTGTCGAAAGTTCCTGCCTGATACCATCAACATTGGCCTTGCCCTAATTTAGAATTTTAACTTTTGGACCTGACCAATCATTTTCCATTGGTATCTTAAAACTAATGGAATTATGGTCACTGGTCCCAAAGTGATCCCTCACTCACACTTCTATCACCTGCCCTTCCTTATTTCCCAAGAGGAGGTGAAGTTTTGCCCCTCTCTAGTCAGGCCATCCACATACTGAATGAGAAATTCCTCCTGAATACACTCAACAAATTTCTCCCCATCCAAGCCTCGAATACTATGTCTGTCCCAGTCAATGTTGGGAAAGTTAAAATCCCCGACTATTACCACCCTATTTTTCTTGGAACTATCTGTAATCTCCTTACATATTTGCTCCTCAATTTCCCACCGACTATTTGGGGGCCTATAGTACAACCCTATCAAAGTGATTTCCCCCTTCTTATTTCTCAGTTCACCCCTTTTGACTCAGTGGGCGAACCCTCGGATATGTCCCCTCTCAGTACTGCCGTGATGTTTTCCTGAATCAAAAGTGCAACTCCCCCTCCTTTCTTTTCTCCTGTTCTATCTTTCCTATGGCATCTTGTTTTTAACTTGTTTTTAAATCACCCAGAAACTCGTGTCTATTTTAGTTTATAATTGTGGATTTATTGGAGCCAGTTAAATGTGGAAATTTTAAGCGTAGCCTGGAGGAATTTGGAATAACTGAGAATTTTATATTGTTGTCACCTCAACCCCAGGTAAAGAACAAAGAGATTGCAGGTGGTAACGTGTTTGGGATTTTAAATTAACAAAGATTAGATGTTGCTGATAAAATGGCTTAAAAAGGGTTAAGTTATAATGAAGGATCTTGGATCTTATTTTAATCAAGGAGTTGTGAGCTTGTAGTGCTCTATCACTTTAAGAAGCTATCGCTGCGAGAGAGAATGCTGAGGATTCATTGACTGAAATTTACGAGCTGTGAGAATCTGTGTGTTTCATTTTGTTTTCTGTGGATGTTTGTAGATGTGTTTTATTATTGTTTTGGGCTACATTTGTTAAGTTTTATCTTTCTGGGGAATTAACCTTACCTTGAGTCTTTGATTAAAGGCATTTTTGGAAGTTTTAAAAACAGAATCACAAGAACGCTTAAGTAATTAATTTTGGTTATTGTTGTTGTAAAGCACATGCTAAGTTTCTCTGTTTGTGTATGGATGATATTTGTGGGTTGAATGCTTCAGGCTTTGAGTTTTTCTGTCTGTGATTTAAATCAAACATTTAAAAAAGGAAGTGTAATTAATAAAATGTTTTTTTTCAAAAGTTATGAACTTGGAGCCATATTTACTGGACAGAGACATCTTTCCAGGATATTTTACTAAACATGCAGGAATTTTAATCCGGATAAAACTCACATGTGAGAATGAGAGTTTTAATTTGTAATGGTTATTTAAAATTTGGTACATATGAAACGACTCTGACCAATCCTGTGTTGGATTGATCTTGGGTTAAACTTCCTGTCAGGTCCAAAGATTTATTCCTGACACAATTAACACAATGAAAAGGAAAATTCTGGAATTGGATACTGAAGAACAGAGTTTAAAAGGAGAGATTATTAAATAGAAATGATTCCCAGACCGTGTGATCGTTAGGTTGGAACAAAGGAAGGTTGCTGACATCCATTTGAGAACTTTTAATCCACCCCTTTTCAAACTCAGTCTATGTACAAAGAAAACCCCAAGGATGGTAGATAAGGGGGTCTGGAAAACATCATGATGGGGGCACCTATCTGTTCATGAGATGCTGACAAAGCCCCATGATGCCCAGATACTAATTTAATTGCACCTCTAATGTATGTAATCTATCACCATTCTGATTGGATTGTGTCCAGCTGGGATGGACTAAGTAACTGCATAAGAATTGATCATATTCTTTATTGGGTGGAGTTGCACGTGGTCAGCCCCTGTGGCTTCTCCCCGCTGGCCTAGCTCAATAAACTGTTTGTCGATTGAATCAGGTTTGAGTGTTGAATGATTCTTCTGAGTTCATTCCCCCCAACACACTGGGTACATTACCACTTCATCCTCGGGAGTGGCCTGATAGGCCGTGGTCCAGACTACATGTGGCCCTTGGGGGACCTTTCATGAATCACATGTTTTTGCTTGTTGTAGATGCACATTCAAAATGCTTGGAAGCACAGATCATGAGTAATATTACAGGGCAATTAGGACTAGCTTATTGGTAAAAACTGGGCGGCATAGACAAGTTGGGCTGAAGGGCCTGTTTCCATGCTGTAAACCTCTATGACTCTAACTACCTTTTTTGTGGCCTGAAGTTCCCACAATTGGAAAGCAGCCAGATTAGTTAAATAGACAGCATTAATTGTGAGACAATTAAATAATAAATGATTCATTAATATATATGTTATAAAGGCTGGAAATATAAATTTGAACACAAGTTTATAACTTTTAGAATTGTAAACACATTAAGAATGGTTAAAATGCTGTGGGAATTACCAGATGTTCCCTTCCCATGCTGACAGAATAAAGAAAGATGAAAGGACTTGTTAACCTTGACTGGAGGGAATGAATCGGCTCCTGTTCAAGATGTCTCAACATTGAATGACTGATGTGAACCAATTATTGGTTGACACTCAGGCTACCCCAAGCTAAGAGATATCGTTTGAGAGAAAGAATTGTCTTAAAATTAAGACAATGTGCGCAATTAGCTAAAAACCAAACCAATGTCATTATTGACAAGTTATAGACCAATTGGCTCATTCCCAACAATTAGCTGAGGATGGCTTTCTACATTTTGAAAGTATAAAAAGGGGGATTCGAGAAACCAATTTGGTAGAAGTTTTTAAAAGTTAACTTTGTTTATAGTTTGTTTATTAGTGTCACACATAGACTTACATTAACATTGCAATGAAGTTACTCTGAAAATTCCCCAGTCGCCACACTCTGGCGCCTGTTCGGGTAAACTGAGGGAGAATTTAGCATGGCCAATGTACCCAACCAGCACGTCTTTTCGACTGTGGGAGGAAACTGGAGCACCCGGAGGAAACCTGCACTTTACTGTTCAAAAATCTATCTATCCTTGCCTTAAAAACATTCAATGAGGTAGCCTCAACTGCTTCACTGGGCAGGGAATTCCACAGATTCACAACCCTTTCTGTGAAGAAGTTCCTCCTCAACTCAGTCCTAAATCTGCTTCCCTTATTTTGAGGCTGTGTCTCCTAGTTGTAGGTTAGGGGGATGAGCAGGGTAAATACTTGGGGTTATGGGACAGGTCTGGATGGGATTGCCCTGTGTGTCAGGGGGATTATATGAGGTTACAAGGATAAGGCCTGTGTGGGATTGTTATCAGTGCAGACCTGATGGGCCAAATGGCCTCCTTCTGCACTGAAAGGATTCTATGATTTCAGAGAATTGTGAAATTGGAGATTACTGAGATAGGGAGGGATAAGGTCATGGAGGAATTTGAAAATAAGGATGTGAATTTTAAAATTGAAACATGACTTGACTTAAAGCCGATGTCGGCTTTATGGATGAATAGGATTTGGATGAATAGGATTTGGATGAATAGGATTTGGATGAATAGGATTTGGTGTGAGAAAGCAGACGGGCGGCAGAGTTTTGGATGATCTCACGTTTCTATGTGGGGAGTGGGGTGAATGTGAGAGGCTGCTCAGAAATGTATTGGAATCATCAAGACTAAAGGTAACAGATGGAGTGGGGTGGAGACTGTGGACATTATGGAGATTGAAATATTTGGTATCAGTGATGGGATGGATATGTGGTCAGAAACTCATCCTGTTGTTAAATCTGACAGCAAGGCCTGAATTTTTCATCCATTGGGCACACTCACACGGGAGTGCCTGGAAACGGGTGCAATCAGCCCTGGAAATCGGCCCCGGAAAGTGATCTCATGCTGGCTGGCTGATTAACGGGCAGTCAGTGTGAAACGTGCACTGGGAAAGGCTCAGTGCTGCCAGGGAGGGAGGTAAGGGGACGGGGAGGGAGGGAAGGGGACGGGCACTGAGGAAAGCGAGGGTGCTGTTGGTATTTCCAATACACTCCCTCAGGGGGACAGCTGCTGCGGAGCCTGTCTCTCAGCTACAGCCCTGGAAAAAATAAACTGTGATGGAGCTCCTCACACTTGTTGGAGGTGAGGATGGAGGAGATGGGGAGAGGGAGAACCCTTCAAAAGGAATTAACTTCTGTTAGCAGTATTTAAAAGACGCAAGACACTGTGTTTAACACAAAGCTGATTTATTTGACTCTTATCCAGAATATTTACACCTATAACCGGCCTGGTGTTCATTAATATCAGCAGGACCAGACTCCAGTGAATAATCTTCAATCCTGCAGGTGATTCACAGCGGCAAATGTTGTTCCTCTGTTTAAGAAAGGGAATAGAAATGACCCTGGTAATTATAGACCGGTTAGTCTGACTTCGGTGGTTGGTAAATTGATGGAAAAGGTCCTTAGGGATGGGATTTACGACCATTTGGAGAGATGCGGATTAATCCGGGATAGTCAGCACGGATTTGTGAAGGGCAAATCGTGCCTCACAAATTTGATAGAATTTTTTGAGGAGGTAACTAGGTGTGTTGATGAAGGTAGGGCGGTTGATGTCATATACATGGATTTTAGTAAGGCGTTTGATAAGGTCCCCCATGGTCGGCTTATGATGAAAGTAAGGAGGTGTGGGATAGAGGGAAAGTTGGCCGATTGGATAGGTAACTGGCTGTCTGATCGAAGACAGAGGGTGGTGGTGGATGGAACATTTTCGGACTGGAGGCAGGTTGCTAGCGGAGTGCCGCAGGGATCGGTGCTTGGTCCTCTGCTCTTTGTGATTTTTATTAATGACTTAGAGGAGGGGGCTGAAGGGTGGATCAGTAAATTTGCTGATGACACCAAGATTGGTGGAGTAGTGGATGAGGTGGAGGGGTGTTGTAGGCTGCAAAGAGACATAGATAGGATGCAAAGCTGGGCTGAAAAATGGCAAATGGAGTTTAACCCTGATAAATGTGAGGTGATTCATTTTGGTAGGACTAATTTAAATGTGGATTACAGGGTCAAAGGTAGGGTTCTGAAGACTGTGGAGGAACAGAGAGATCTTGGGGTCCATATCCACAGATCTCTAAAGGTTGCCACTCAAGTGGATAGAGCTGTGAAGAAGGCATATAGTGTGTTAGCTTTTATTAACAGGGGGTTGGAGTTTAAGAGCCGTGGGGTTATGCTGCAACTGTACAGGACCTTGGTGAGACCGCATTTGGAATATTGCGTGCAGTTCTGGTCACCTCACTATAAGAAGGATGTGGAAGCGCTGGAAAGAGTGCAGAGGAGATTTACCAGGATGCTGCCTGGTTTGGAGTGTCGGTCTTATGAGGAAAGGTTGAGGGAGCTGGGGCTGTTCTCTCTGGAGCGGAGGAGATTGAGGGGAGACTTAATAGAGGTTTATAAAATGATGAAGGGGATAGATCGAGTGAACGTTCAAAGACTATTTCCTCGGGTGGATGGAGCTATTACGAGGGGGCATAACTATAGGGTTCATGGTGGGAGATATAGGAAGGATATCAGAGGTAGGTTCTTCACGCAGAGAGTGGTTGGGGTGTGGAATGGACTGCCTGCAGTGATAGTGGAGTCAGACACATTAGGAACATTTAAGTGGTTATTGGATAGGCACATGGAGCACACCAGGATGGTAGGGAGTGGGATAGCTTGATCTTGGTTTCAGATGAAGGTCGGCACAACATCGTGGGCCGAAGGGCATGTTCTGTGCTGTACTGTTCTATGTTCTAAAACCCAATCACTATAGTTACTTGTGGCCTCGCTGGTGTCTCAGCAGATGGGATGACTGAGTGAATCCCCTCCCACACACAGAGCAGGAGAACGGTTTCTCCCCGGTGTGAATGCGCCGGTGTTTCAGCAGATTGGATGAGTGATTGAATCCCTTCCCGCACTCAGAGCAGGTGAGCGGCCTCTCCCCAGTGTGAATTCTCTGGTGTACAGTGAGCTGAGATGATTTCCTGAATCCAGTCCCACAGTGAGAGCATCTGAACGGTCTCTCGTCAGTGTGAATACGTTGATGGGTCACCAGTTCCCCAGAACTTTTAAAGCACTTCCCACAATCCAGGCATTTAAATGGTCTCTCGTCAGCGTGAACCCGTTGATGGGATGTCAGCTCCACAGAACTTTTAAAGCACTTCTCACAGTTCAGGCATTTAAAAGGTCTCTCATCAGTGTGAACTCGCTGATGTTTCAGTCGGTGAGATGACTGAGTGAATCCCTTCCCACACACAGAGCAGGTGAATGGCCTTTCCCCAGTGTGACCATGTTGGTGTCCTAACAGATTGGATAACTGAGTGAATCCCTTCCCACACTCAGAACATGTGAATGGTCTCTCCCCATTGTGATCTCGCTGGTGTTTTAGCAGACTGGATGACTGAGTGAATCCCTTCCCACACTGAGGGCAGGTGAATGGTCTCTCCCCAGTGTGACTGCGTCGATGAGTTTCCAGGTCAGATGGATAACTAAACGCTTTCCCACAATCCCCACATTTCCACAGCTTCTCCCCAGTGTGACTGTGCTTGTGTCTCGACAGGCCAGATGATCAACTGAAGCCTCGTCCACACACACAACACGTGTATGGTTTCTCCTCACTGTGAACAGTGCTTTTTCCTTCCATGTTTAATATTCAATGATATTCAGGTTACGATAAATTGTACACCTCTGTCAGCTCCTGGTGTGATGTTTGGTTTCAGTTTCCTGACTGTAAATCCTCCTCTTCAAAAACCCTGTGAAATTGATTTAAAACAAAAAAACAGGAGTGAGAGAGAACCCACAAAAACACAAAGGCAGCTTGTGAAATTGAGCTGAATGAATCTGGTCATTTGTCTGATACTAATGAACAGTGCTGGATTATCATAAAAACCCAACTGATTCACTAATGTCCATCAGGGAAAGGAACCTACCACCCAGTTTGGGGTCTGTACAGACTCAGGCCTCTACTTAAGGAGAGTACAAGACAGTGGGAGAGAATGGGGAGTAATGCAAGAGGTGAGGTTGTGGGGGGGGTGGGGGAGGTGCTGGTGATGGCAGGAGGAGAGGGATTTTACACATCTATAACTCAGCTGGAGCTTTGACAGAATCTCCCAAACCCTCAACTTCCACCACCTGGAAGGACCAGGATCACAAGTGTGAATGAACACCTCTAAATTCACCTTCAAGTCTCACACACTGGGGGATTTTCACAGTAACTTCATCGCAGTGTTAATATAAACCTACTCGTGACATGAATAAATAAACTTTTTTAAAAAGCGTTAAACACACTGTCCTGACTTGTCTGCCATCCAGTGCTGGATGAACAGATATTTTATATATTGGGAAGACTGAAGCCACTGGTTTCAGTCTTTGCTACAAACTTCACTCCCCAGCCACCGACTCCATCTCTCTCCCTGATAATTGTCCAAGGCTGAACATGATTGTTCACAGCCATGGTGACATGTTTCACCTCAGGAATTAGGAGTCGGCCATTCGGTCCGTCAGGTCTTTCACTTCAGTCACTGTTTCAAGTCTGGATGACCCTTCTCCAAACAGTCATTCAGACTCGGAACGTTGGCTCTATTCTCTCTCCAAAGATGCTGTCAGACATGCTGAGATTTTCCAGCACTTTCTGTTTTTTGTTAAACATTCACTTGATTGCAGTTTGCTGTGGGTAAATCCTCCCCTTCTAACCCATGTAAAATAAGTTTCCAAAACCCATCACTCTCAGTCCAGGATAGAAATTCACAACATTGTGTCTGCCTGCTTTCCGGCTCAGGATTACTTAAGCTGGGACACATTTTCATTGGAAGCAGATGAGAAAATGTTCACTAGGCTGACTCCTGTGATGAGGGGGTTTGGCTTCTGAGGAAAGGTGGAACAGGTTGGGTCTTTACCCATTGGAATTCAGAAGAATGAGTGGTGATCTTGGTGAAGCATATTAGATCCTGGGGGAGCTTGACCGGGTAGATTCTGAGAGGATGTTTCCCCTCATGGGGTAATATCGAATTATGAAACAGTTAAAAAATAAGAGGTCTCTCAGTTTACACCATGAGGAGAAACATATTCTCTATGAAGATCATTAGTCTTTGGAAATCCCTTCGCCAGTAAGTAGGAGGCTTGGTCATTGAATACATTTCAGGCTGTGTTAAGTTGATAAGATATTGGAGCAGAATGAGGGCATTTGGCCCATCGAGTCTGCTCCGCTGATATGCTCCTCATTCCCATTTTCCTGCCTACTCCCTATAACCAGTTAAAAATCTGTCTAACTCCTCCTTAAATTTACTCACTGTCCCAGCATCCACCACACTTCGGGGCAGCGAATTCCAGATTCACAACCCTTTGGGAGAAGTAGTTTCTCCTCAACTCTGTTTTACGTTTGCTGCCCCTTATCCTAAGACTATGACCTCTCGTCCTCGAATGCCCCACAAGAGGAAGCATCCACTCCACGTCTACTTTCATCACCTTGTGTACCTCGATTTGATCTCCCCTCATTCTTCTAAATTCCAGAGAGTATAGGCCTATCTCTCTTCATACGACAAACCCTTCATCTCTGGAATCAATCTAGTGAACCTCCTCTGAACTGCCTCCAATGCCACTACACCTTTCCTCAAATAAAGGGACCAAAACTATGCACAATACTCCAGGTGTGGCCTCACCAATGCCTTGTATAGTTCCTTACATTTATATTCTAATCCTTTAGCTATAAATGCCAACATTCCATTCACTTTCTTTACAATCTGCTGTACCTGCATGCTGGCTTCCTGTGACGGGTGAACGAGGACACCCAGATCCTTCTGCACTGGAGCACCCCGAAGTCGCTCCCCATTTAGATAATAAATCGCCTTCCCAACACTCCAGCCCAGGCAACATGCTGGTGACTCTCCTCTGTACCCTTTCTCGTGCAATCACATCCTTCCTATCGTGTTCCTCAGTGTTCCTCTGTCTGTCTGATTCTGTCAGTTGATGTTTCTGAGATTCACCTTGGGACACTCTCCTACATTAAAGGTCTGATATAAATCAAAGTTATTTTTAAATCACATTGTAACAGACTGGGGAAGTCAGGATTAAAACAATATCTGGGTAAATGGAGTTTGGTCACAGGGCGGCACGGTAGCACAGTGGTTAGCACTGCTGCTTCACAGCTCCAGGGTTCCGGGTTCGATTCCCGGCTCGGGTCACTGTCTGTGTGGAGTTTGCACATTCTCCTCGTGTCTGCGTGGGTTTCCTCCGGGTGCTCCGGTTTCCTCCCACAGTCCAAAGATGTGCGGGTTAGGTTGATTGGCCAGGTTAAAAATTGCCCCTTCGAGTCCTGGGATGTGTAGGTTAGAGGGATTAGCGGGTAAATATGTGGGGGTAGGGCCTGGGTGGGATTGTGGTCGGTGCAGACTCGATGGGCCGAATGGCCTCCTTCTGCACTGTAGGGTTTCTATGATTCTATGAGATCAGCCGTGACCCCAGTCAATAAGAGAACAGGCTCGAGGGGGATAAATGATTTCCTCCTGTTCCCAATAAACTTGGGCTCAAACACCAGCTGATGAATGGAAAGTGATGGGAGAACTGGGGGGGAAGACACTTCACCAGAAACCAGCACTGGGGCAGAGTTAAAGAGTAGGACAGTCCTGTGGACAGACTACTCAGGAAATGGAATAGGTTGTTCAGCCCTTCAAGTCTGCTCTGTTATTCAATTAGACCCTGGTTGATCCATTAGTCTATCTGAACTTGAACAAATACCTGAATTGTTAACTCAAGCTGGTTACAGCAGTTATTAACAGCAGCAGAAACACACCATAGCTATCAGAATGCACATGGGTCAGTGCAGGATGTGATTACCTGTTCAATAACTGGGGAATCTTGTGAACTCGCTGGTGTCTCATTAGGTTTTGTGACTGTTTGAATCCCTTCCCACACACGGAGCAGGTGAATGGCCTCTCCCCGGTGTGAACTCGCTGGTGTGTCAGGAGATCAGATGAGTTAGTGAATCCCTTCCCACACACGGAGCAGGTGAAAGGCCTTTCCCCAGTGTGAGCACGCTTGTGTTTCAGCAGGTGAGATGAACTGCTGAATCCCTTCATACACACAGAGCAGGTGAATGGCCGCTCCCCAGTGTGAAGTCGCTGGTGAGTGCGAAGGTTGAACATTCGACTAAAACTCTTCCCACACGCGGTGCAGATGAACAGACTCTTCCCAGTGTGATTGCGCTGATGTGCTTCCAGCTGGGATGGAGAACTGAATTCCTTCCCACAGTCCCCACATTCCCATGGGTTCTCTATGGTGTAGATGTCCTTGTGTTTCTCCAGGTTGGATGATTTAATGTGTGTATATTTCAAATATCCTGTCAAAGGAGTTTAGAAACATCACTATCAATACAAGATCGAAATTCAGAACAGACATTTCTACTTTCTGTGGAACATCGTTTCCTCACTTGTTCCTGTGCAGCAGTAAATCCTCATCCTGAACACTTTCCCTCCTCCCTGTCCTGCAGCCAACTCCCACACTGACCAACCAGCTCATATTTCAATGGATTGTCCCGTGTTTGAGTCCAGTGTGCCAGGCTGCATGGTATATGGGTGCTGTTTCACCCATAAGATAGATGTGTGCAGCACCCTCTTCCAGCTGTTCTGGCTGCCAACCAGCCCATGTCCACCCTCGCAGTTCCAGCAGCACCGCGCACAATACTGCTCACCTGCTCTAACAGACTCATGAAGGATGTCCTTTCGTTTTCTCTGAGAGAGTTGGTCAGCCTGGCAAACCCAGTGTGAAATATCTTCACAAATCTTTTCTCCCACCCTCTATTCTGGATGGGTTCAGTTCTCTTTTGAATAGAGTGAAAATAAAATCAATTATTTTCTCTGCTGATCACTGCAGGGAGCTGCAGCTTTTTACTGGGGGTGTTGGGGCCTCCAGCGGGTGTTTGTGAATCCTCCCCGCCCACCTCCCAGGGTTTCCTTCCTTCCCAGAGATCAGAGTCCTCATTGATTTGAGGCCAAAGTGTAACCTCTTATTTATTGTCCCCCTCCCCCATCCTCTGATGTGAACCATCCTCCAGTGGCTGAGCCAGGATGGGGCCGTTAACCTGGGCCTGTTCCCGGGAGGGAGGGAGGGAGGGAGAAGCCCCGCAGCTGCAAACCAGGGAGCTGACAATGATTCTGAAGGGTTTGCGGATCCACAAAGTGTTTCCAAATCCTCGCAGCCACCGCCTGACGCTGACTCCGCTTCTCCGGGACAAAGGACTCTCGCTCCCGAGGCGAACAAAGGAATTGCGCATGCTCCACATTCAGATCGAGTGTCCGGCCTCATCAGCCGGACCGGACTGCGCATGTGCCAGTTCACAATGCCCCGGGGAGGGTGATTGACGGCAACTCCGGACCAATAGGAGGAGGGAGGCGGGCCTGGACTACCGTGGGGGAGCAGCTGGTCCTCCAACCAATCAGCGTGAAAGAGGGGCTCCGACGGAAGCATGCGCATTACGGGTAATGGCGACGGCGAATGCTTATGACCTCGGATCCGTAATCGCCGATCGGTGGGTACGATTGAACCGGCGAGTAGACGGAAAGGCTTCAGAAACCGGTTGTGCGGATCTGTAAACTCCCCCTAAAATTCACCAGTTCCCCCATTTGCATCGAGCGGGTCAAAGATCCCTGAGATCGGCCCACGCGTTAACGACCTCCATCTTTATTGGGGGCAATACGCGGCGGTGCGCATGGGTGATCACCATCTGTTTTTTATGTTTGCATTATTTAGTTTATAAAAACAATGGCATCATCCAGCCAATAAAAACATGATAATACATATCTGGACAAGTTGTTCCAATTGACTACAACATTGTGGTGCTAATTATGTATACAGCCATGAACAGAACTGGGCCAGCTGGCATTTCCAATGCAAATTGTCATGTAATTGCAACATGGAAGATGTCTAAAATTGAATTTGCAAAGTAATGACAGCATTGTTATTCATAGTATGAATATGGAAAATAAAAGACCTGTTTCAGCAAACCTTCAGGTGAGGTAATTTAGGAAGTGCTAATCACCATCTTTGGAAGGAAGGATTTGCAGTTGGAAAACTCAAACTAAACATCACATCAGAATCTGATGGAGTCACTCAATTTATCCAAATCTGAAATCATTGGGTTGTAAATGTGGAAGGAGAAAGTACCATTCACAGTGGGGAGAAACCGTCCGTGTGTTGTGTGTGTGGATGAGGCTTCATCTGATTGTGGAACCTGGAGAGACACAGGACACCCACAGCATGAAGAAACTGTGGAAATGTGAGGCCTGTGGGAAGGGATTCAGTTACTCAGTTATACTGGAAACTCATCAGTGCGTTCACACTGGGGAGAGGCCATTTACCTGCACCGAGTGTGGGAAGAGCTTCGCAAATTCAACCAACCTGCTGAGACACCAGCTCGTTCACACTGGGGAGAGGCCGTTCACTTGCACTGAATGAGGGAAGGGATTCACTCATTCATCATATCTGTTGAGACACCAACCAGTTCACACTGCAGAGAGACCTTTTAAATGCATGGACTGTGTGAAGTGCTGCAAAACCTCTGGGAACTGAAGCACCATCAGCATGTTTCACACTGGGGAGAGGCCGTTCAGGTGCTCTCACTGTGGGACTGGGTTCACACAATCATCTGACCTCACTGTACACCAGCGGATTCACACTGGGGAGAGGCCGTTCACCTGTAAAGAGTGTGGGAAGGGATTTGCTCAGATGTCCACTCTGCTGACACACCAGTGGATTCACACTGGAAAGGGACCATTCACCTGCCCTGAGTGTGGAAAGAGATTCATTAATTCATCCCACCTGCTAACGCACCAGCAGATCCACACTGATGAGACTGAACTGCGGAAAGTGCAACAAAAGTTCTGGGGAACTGCTGTCCCATCAATGAGTCCACACTGACGAGAGACAATTCAAGTGTTGTCATTTTGGTCTGAGTTCAGGTAACCTCATCCCACTGTACACCAGTGCATTGACACTGAGGAGAGAATGTTCACTCCCTCTGAATGTGGGAAGAGAGTCACTCATTCGTCCCATCCGCTGAGATCCAGTGATTTCAGAAATAACTACATTAATTGTATTTTACTTTTAATCACAACCAGTACTGAATCGCATTCTTTGGGGTCTGTTTCTACTGCTGATGATAAACTCCAGGCCAGTTGTATGTTTTTAATCTTCTGGTTAAAAGTTAAATAAATCAGCTTTATGTTAAGCTGAGCGTCAATCTTTTTGATATCGGCAATATGTTAGGAGTTTTTGAGATGCTCTGCCCATTCCCTCTTTCCTCCATCCTCACTTCCAATAACAAGTGTAAGCAGCTCATAGAGCTTCTTTAAGATTGAGAACATCCAATGAATTACCTCTACTACTTCCAACAGCCCACCAGAAAAATACTGCTTCTAAAGTTCCTCATTGTCTGAGCTCTGAACCTGCATCTTCCTCTGGGTTCTGTCACCATTTAATTGGGACCATCAGTGGAGGTGTTTTTAACCCAGCATTCCCCATGGTTGAGAGTATCCCCTTTCCACAGCACAGGAGAGCAATGGGCAGGCCTGGTTCTGCCCTGTGCTTGGAGCATCCGCAGTGTCAGCCATGACAATGAACAGACGTTTCTCTCTCGGATCCACGATGGGTAAAAGGTGGGATGGTGGGAGCAATGGATTTGGTGGGTGGATAGAGATTCTCCAGAAACATGTTGTGTAAACTACAAATCCCAAATGAGAAGCTACTGAGTGGACACAAGGGGAATTATCCTGGTGACAAAGCTGGAGCAGGAGGAGAGAATGTTGTGAATTTCTATCCTGGATGGATTTCGAAAACTCCTTTGACGGGGTTAGAAGGGGAGGATTTACACACGGCAATCTCAAACTAAAGAAAGGTTCATCTCTACAGGGTGGCACAGTGGTTAGCACTGCTGCCTCACTGTCTGTGTGGAGTTTGCACATTCCACCTGTGACTTTAGGGGTTTTCTCCAGGTGCTCTGTTTTCGTCCCACAGTCAAAAGATGTGCAGGTTAGAGGATTAGCGGGGTAAACGTGTGCAGTTGCTGGCGGTGGGCCTGGGTAAGATGTTCTTTTGCAGAGTCAGTGCAGACTCGTTGGGCTGAATGGCCTCCTTCTACACTGTAGGGGATTCTATGATTCTTCGGATACAGGTCTTCAAATGGGATGGACAGGTAGATATGGACAGAATGTTTCCACTGTGATACACAGTAAATAGTAGTAAATCCAACCACTTACACCCAGGCACCAAATCCAGAGACCACTTCCACCATGACATCAAACTCAAGGACCACTTACAACGAGACACCAAATTTAAGCAGCAATAAAAGGACATCTAAGCAAGCAGCCAATGTCACAATAAAATAAAGCTGTTTACAAACTGCGGAGAACATGTTCTAAAAAAATACATTTCTTAAAGGCACACGAGCGTCACTTTCTTGAAAACATAAAGGGCGCAATCTTCCCCAACAAAAGTTCTATTTGTCAAAAGAGTCTGACGAGTTTGGCACTGCAATCTTCCCAAACTCTGTCAATTTCTTTAGCAATTGGGAGATTTGTGTCCATGGGGGAGCGGGTGGTGTAGAGCTTTTGCATGCCAGGGAAGCCATCAAAATCAACGATGACAATTGCAAAGATCAGAACATTTCAAAGGCTCTCACATGCAGTACGTGTGGTGGAGTTTTAATAAACAGGATTCCAAAAGGGTTAATTGAGCCAGAAAATAACAGATTTCTTCTGCAATATCGTTCTACAATGGGTGGTTCACAGGAACTCCAGATGTGTGTAAAGTGAAACACATTGACGAAGGGAAAGCGGTAGATGCGGTTTATATGGATTTCAGCAAGGCGTTCGATAAGGTCCCCCATGCAAGGCTTCTAGAAAAAGTGAGAGGGCATGGGATCCAAGGGGCTGCTGCCCTGTGGATCCAGAACTGGCTTGCCCAAAGGAGGCAGAGAGTGGGTATAGATGGGTCTTTTTCTAAATGGAGGTCGGTCACCAGTGGTGTGCCGCAGGGATCAGTTCTGGGACCCTTGCTGTTTGTCATTTTCATAAATGACTTGGATGAGGAAGTGGAGGGATGGGTTGGTAAGTTTGCCGACGACACGAAGGTTGGTGGGGTTGTGGATAGTCTGGAGGGATGTCAGACGTTACAGAGGGACATAGATAGGATGCAGGACTGGGCGGAGAAGTGGCAGATGGGCTTCAACCCAGATAAATGCGTAGTGGTCCATTTTGGCAGGTCAAATCGGATGAAGGAGTACAATATAAAGGGAAAGACTCTTAGTACTGTAAAGGATCAGAAGGACCTTGGGGTCCGGGTCCATAGGACTCTAAAATCGGCCCCGCATGTGGAGGAGGTGGTTAAGAAGGCGTATGGTGTGCTGGCCTTTATCAATCGAGGGATTGAGTTTAGCAGTCCGGGGATAATGATGCAGCTATATAAGACCCTCGTCAGACCCCACTTGGAGTACCGTGCTCAGTTCTGGTCGCCTCATTACAGGAAGGATGTGGAAAAGATTGAAAGGGTGCAGAGGAGATTTACAAGGATGTTGCCTGGATTGAGTGGCATGCCTTATGAGGATAGGCTGAGGGAGCTCGGTCTTTTCTCCTTGGAGAGACGTAGGATGAGAGGAGACCTAATAGAGGTATATAAGATGTTGAGAGGCATAGATAGGGTGGACTCTCAGAGGCTTTTTCCCAGGGTGGAAATGGCTGCTACGACAGGACACAGGTTTAAGGTGCTGGGGTGTAGGCACAGGGGAAATGTTAGGGGGAAGTTTTTCATACAGAGGGTGGTGGGTGAGTGGAATCGGCTGCCGTCAGTGGTGGCGGAGGCAAACTCAATAGGGTCTTTTAAGAGACTCCTGGATGAGTAGATGGGACTTAATAGGATGGAGTGTTATGATGGAGTGTTATAGGTAGGCCTAAAAGGTAGGGATATGTTCGGCACAACTTGTGGGCCGAAGGGCCTGTTTTGTGCTGTAGTTTTCTATGTTTTCTATTACAGTTCAATTTGTCACACCCAAAAGTAGAACACTCAAACAGAACAAGCTTGTGGTTTCTTTTCTTCTTCTCCTGTCTGAGAGAAGAAGCAAAAACCGTGTTAAATATTAATCTCTGAGCTCGATATCCAGGTCAAAGCTTCTGGTGTAAGATTTCTTATGAGTTTAGGGGCAGCCAGTGGCGAAGTAATATTGAACAAGTAATCCAGAAACCCAAAGTCATGTTCTGGGGACCTGGGTTCAAATCCCACCATGGCAGCTGGTGGAATTTGAATTCAATAACAAAAAAATCCAGAAATAAACTTTTAATGAAACCAATGCCGATTGTCATAAAAAAACTCTTGTCCTTTAGGAAAGGAAATCTGCCACCCTTACCCGGTATGTTCCATGTGTGACTCCAGATCCACAGCGATGTGGGTCTTTAAATGGTCCAGCAAGCCATTCAGTTCAAGGGCAATTAGGTTTGAGCAATGAGTATGGACAGAGTAAATAGTCAGAAACCCTTCCCACTCAAGAGAGCACCAAGAAGTAGGGCACAGATTCAAAGTATTTAGCAAAGGAGTAAGAGTGATGTGAGTAAAAATGTTTCACTCAGAGGTTGGTTGGAGTCTGGAACAAATTCACTGAGAAGGTCGTGGAGGCAGGTTCTATCAAGGTATTGAAAAGAAAATTCGATTGCTATCCGAAAAGAAAGAATGTGCAATGTTACGGGAATAAGGCAGGGAAGTAGGACTGGGTACAATGCCCTTTCAGAGACTCAGGACAGACTCAATGGGCTGAATGGTGTCCTTCTGCACTGTGAGGATTCTGTGTTTCTGTCAGCACAGACCCCACATCATCAGCATTGGAACTGAAACTCCCATCATTACATCAACACCAGAACCACGATGAATTTCAGAAAACTGGGAAATCTTCCAAAAGGCAATGACACCAACAGGTGGGTTTAACCAAGCACCCAATGTCTTCAATAGATTGATAGGATTGATGAAAGTTCAGAGTTTAATCCGGGAGAAGATGAATCAGAGAACAGAAATAATCTTGAGCAAGAAAAGGCCCAAATAATGGCACTGTCAAAAACAGGAGATCAATCATTCTCCTCTTATTATTGGAGAAATCCAAAACACTGTGTTTGAATCAAAGCTGATTTAATCAACATTTACAAACAACATCACTGCATACACCAGCTTTCATGCTTATTAATATCAGCAGCAACAAACTCCAACTGTCAGAATGAACATGGTTCAGTCCTGGATGCGATTAACAGCAGATTCTAAATCCAATCCCTTCAGTTACTTGTGAACTCGCTGGTGCCTCAGCAGTGTGGATGAACGACTGAATCTCTTTCCACACACTGAGCAAGGAAATGGCCTCTCCCCGGTGTGAACTCGCTGGTGTGTCAGCAGGGTGGACAACTGAGTGAATCCCTTCCCACACACTGAGCAGGTGAACGGCCTCTCCCCAGTGTGACTCCGCTGGTGATTAAGTAGGTTGGACATCCAAGTGAAGCCTTTCCCACAGAAAAAGCAGGTGAAGGGTCTCTCCCTGGTGTGAGTGAGTTGGTGCATCAGCAGATCCGTCTGGCTTTTAAAGTACTTCTCACAGTCAGGACATTTAAACAGCCTCTTATCAGTATGAACAAGTTGGTGTGTCAGTAGGTCGAATGAACGGGTAAATCCCTTCCCACACACGGAGCAGGGGAACAGTCTCTCCCCAGTGTGAGTGCGTTTATGGTTCAACAGATCATTTTTCCTTTTATAGTTTTTCTCACAGTCAGAACATTGGAAAGGTCTCTCCTCACTGTGGATTCGATGGTGTGACAGGAGGTGGGATGAGTTTGTGAAGTCTTTCCCACAGACGGAGCAGGTGAATGGTCTCTCCCCAGTGTGAACACGCCGGTGTCTTAGAAGGTGGGATGATTTAGTGAATTCTTTCTGACGCACAGAGCAAGTGAATGGCCTCTCCCCAGTGTGACTGCGGTGATGAATATGTAACTCAGATGGGCAATCAAATCCCTTCCCACAGTCTCCACATTTCCACGGTTTCTCCCCAGTGGGACAGCACTTGTGTTTTGACAGGTTTGATGAGCGACTGAAACCTCGTCCACACACAGAACATGTAAACACCTTCTCCCCATTGTGAACGGTGCTTTTTGATTCCATGTTCAGAAGTCGATGATGTTCAGGCCCTGATGATTTGGGTGTCTGTCAGATCCTGATGTGATGTTTGATCTGAGTTTCCCACCTACAAATCCTCCTCTTCCAATATGCTGTAAAATTAATTCAAAAAGGAGAAAAAAACAGTGATAAACACAAAGGTAGGTTGTGAAATTCAGCTGAATGAATCCGGTAATTTGTGGAGCCGGCACAAGGAAAAAGTGACTCCGGAAGCTGCTGGATTGTGATTAAAAACTCAAATGGTTTGCTAATGTCCTTCAATTCAGGAAACCTGCCACCCAGTCCAGATCTACACAAGAATTCAACCTTAATGGGAGGAGAAAGATAGAGATGAAACAGGGAGGGAATGAACGGTAAGGACTTTATACATCTACAACTGGCCAAGAACTTTGACAGAACCTGCCAAACCACAACCTTCACCAACTCAAAGGATGCAGGAAAACTATCACCTCCAAATGTCGCTTTCAATCTCAAAACAACTTGTAATCCTGAGGTAACCTGTAACCTCCTGCATTTAAGGGGCAATTTAGCCTGGTCAATCCACCTAACCTGCCCACCTTTGGGGTGTGGGAGGAAACCGGAGCACCTAAAGGAAACTCATGCAGTCACAGATATAACGTGCAAACTCCACACAGTCACCCAAAGCTGGAATTGAACCCGGGTCCCTGGTGCTGTGAAACAGCAGTGTTGACCACTGTGCCACCCTGTGCCACTGTACTATATTGCTCAGAAATAAGTTTTAGGATTTTGGCCGAGTGATTGTGAAGGCAGAGCAGTAAACTACCAAGTCACAATAGTGTGTGATTCTGAAGAGTAAATGCAGGTAGTGGGGTTTCCATGCACAAACTGCCCTAATCCATATTGGAGAAGAGGTTTGTAGTTTTGGAAGCTGCTGTCAAAGGAGTTTTAGCCAATTGCTGGTAATTCCAGTAATGTCCATGTTCCAGTTATTAATTTGAAAATTTTCTAAATGAAAATTTAATGAAAATCCCTGACAGAACTACTTTTTCCTTACTTGAAACACAGCTTTAAATGGTCCGTTTGTTTCTAGATTCAGTTCCATGAGCAACGCCTTCAACTAAACAAAATCAAAACACTGCAGCTGCTGGAAATCTGAAATGAAAAGAGAAAACGTTGGAAATACTCATCAGCATCTATAGAGACAGAAATAGAGTTAATGTTTGCAGTCACTGATGCTCCTCTAATAAAACACATACCAATAGCTGCTGTTTAATGGGGCCGTGGATCGCACAATCCCCTGTGCCCCAGAAACAGCTCTATCCATCACACACATTTCCCATTATGACACTTCTATGTCAAGAGGGCGAGCTGTTTAAAAGTCGTCAAGTTCCATTTTTGCGTGTTGATGTTCATTAAAGATACGGATCGACTTCCCCCTCATTATGTATCAATTTCAGATACTTTGGTCGAGAATTTCCATTCCCCTACTTCCTGGTGGATAATGGATGCCTTGAGCACTTCGATTACAGTACATTTGATTCCTAATTTTATTAACTGCACCCCATCCCTAATTTTCACATCGCAGCAGAAAAAGCTACTGTTCACAAATGAGGAGTTTCGATGGCGTGCGTTTTACCCACCATTCCTCGCGGTGGGGAATGTCCCCTATCCACAGCACGGGAGAGTTGTGCATGCGCAGTGAAGCAGTGTTTGACGCGTGCGTAGCGTGGACAATGGCAATGGAGAGGGACGTTCCTCTGTCTCATCAACAACCGGTAAGGATGCGGATACATGGAGGGAGGATTGGAACCAGCAGATGGACGGAGAGGGTTTCTAAATATCTGGTGAAGGTCTCAAACCTCTAATAGTAATCCGCAGGTCCCGTGTTTGCAGCTTCAGGTCTTTTTCCCGAGACGAGGCGAGGTTAACAGCCGCCATCTTGATTCAGCAGGGAGCGGAGCGCATGCGCTGGTGTCTTGGTGACGCAACAGAGAGTGGGTGGGGCTTAGGCATTTTCTGCTCCCAACCGGGTCCGAGTGACCGGAATGCAGAGCAAACTGAGCAACAGGTTTTAAACAGCTTCACCCACTCCCAGGCTGCAGCTAATGTTTGCAGCCGAGAGGAATCCATGGGCCATGTATATACTCCAGAAGTTGTTTATTCCTGTTTGGCGCAAGAGTGGTAAGGGAATTGTGGCCAAGCCATGGCTTACAAGGGAAATTAGAGATAGTATCAGATTCAAGGAAGAAGCATTCAAATCGGCAAGAAAAAGCAATAGGCCCGAGGATTGGGAGCAGCTTAAAATTCAGCAAAGGAAGGCCAAGGGATTGATTAAGAAGGGAAAAATGGAGTATGAAAGTAAGCGAGCAGGGAACACAAAAACTGACTGTAAAAGTTTCTATAGATATGTAAAGAGAAGAAGATTGACAAAGACAAATGTTAGAAATGGGAGAATTCATAACGGGGAATAAAGAAATGGCTGAGGGATTAAATTGGTACTTTGCTTCAGTCTTCACAAAGGAAGACGTGAATAATGTATCAGAAGTGCTGAGAGAAACATGTTTTAGTCAGGGGCTGAAGGAAATCAGCATCAGTTGAGAGGTTTTTGGGGAAATTGATGGGATTGAAGGTGGATAAATCTCCAGGTCCAGATAAACTTCATCCCAGAGTACTTAAGGAAGTGGTCCTGGAAATAGTAGATACGTTGGTGGTTATTTTCCCAAATTCTTTGGAATCGGTAATAGTTCCGACAGATTGGAGGGTAGCTAATGTAAACCCACTATTCAAAAAGGGAGGGAGAGAGAAAACAGGGAACTATAGACCAGTGAGCCTAACATTAGTACTGGGGAAGTTGCTGGTGTCTATTATCAAGGATTTCACAACTCGGCATTTGGAAGGCAGTGGTATAATCAGACAAAGACAGCATGGATTTACAAAAGGGAAATCATGCTTGACGAATCTATTGGAATTTTGTAAGGATGTAAGGAGTAGAGTTGACCGAGGAGAACCAGTGGATGTAGTTTATTTAGACTTTCAGAAGGCTTTCGACAAGGTCTCACATAACAGACTGCTATGTAAAGTTAAAGGACATGGGATTGCAGGTCATGTCTTGAGATGGATAGAAAGCTGGTTCGCAGATAAGAAGCGAAGAGTTGGCATAAATGAGTCTTTTTCTGATTGGCAGTCAGTGACTAGTGGGGTTTGGCAGGGATCTGTGCTTGGACCCCAACTCTTCACATTATATATTAATGATTTGGAAGAGGGAACGGAATGTATTATCTCCAAGTTTGCAGATAATACAAAGTTGGGTGGGAGGGTGAGCTGTGAGGAGGCTGCAGAGATGCTTTAGCGTGATTTGGACAGGCGGAGTGTGTGGGCATCTGCATGGCAGATGCAGTATAATGTGGATAGATGTGAGATTATCCACTTTGGTAGCAATAATAGGAAGACAGATTATTACTTGAATAGGTGTAAATTGAGGGAGGTGTATCCTCAACAAGATGTTTGATTCCTCGTGCATCACTCGCTGAAAGTAAGCGTGCAGGTACAGTAGGCAGTAAAGAATGCAAATGATATGTAGGCCTTCATAGCAAGAGGATTTGAGTATAGGGATAGGGATGTTTTGCTGCAGTTCTATAGGGCGTTGGTGAGGCCACACCTGGAGTATTGTGTACAGTTTTGGTGTCCTTATCTGAGGAAGGATGTCCTTGTTATAGAGGGAGTGCAGCGAAGGTTTACCAGGCTGATTCCTGGGATGGCAAGTCAGTCATATGAGGAGAAACTAAATCGGTTAGGATTATATTCACTGGAGTTTGGAAGAGTGGGATCTCATAGAAACTTAAAAATTCTAACAGGGTTAGATCGGGTAGATACAGAAAGAATGTTCCCAATGGTGGGGGGAGTCCAGAACTCGGGGTCATAGTTTGAGGATAAGGGGTAAACCTTTTAGAACTGAGGTGAGGAGAAATTTCTTCACCCAGAGAGTGATGAATGTGTGGAATTCACGGCCACAGAATATAGATCAAGGGATATGGGGGAACGGGAGTGGAGTGGGGTGGGGGGGTGGATTAGGATATTGAATTTGATGATCAACCATGACCATAATGAATGGCGGAGCAAGCTCGAAGGGCTGAATGACCTACTCCCACTTCTAGATTCTATGTTTCAGTGAGAGAAGTTGCCTGAAGCGGTGGCAAAATATTTGGTTACATTTCAGCCCCAGACTCCTCATGTTTACATAGAAACATACTAGAAAATAGAAGTGGGGAGGAGGCTATTCGGCCCTTCGAGCCTGCTCCGCCGTTCATTATGGTCACGGCTGATCATCAAATTCAATATTGTAATCCCGCCTCCCCCCCCACCCCCACCCCCCGGATCCCTTGATCCCCAAGAAATGTATCTAATTCCTTATGGAAATCAGACTCTACTTCTACTTTTGAGGAAGGGACTTCCAAAGATTCAAGACTCTCTGAATGAAAAAAATCTTCTCATCTCTGTCTTCAATGGGCTGCACTGTTTGTTAAACAGTGACCCCTGGATTCTCCCATAAGAGTAAACATCCTCTCCACATCCAAGACCTTTCAGAATCTTGAAGGTTTAAATTAAGTTGCCTCTTTTTTAAAGTTGAGCAGAAGCTAAACTTGAGCAGAGACAGTCTCTGGTGTTATTATATGGGACAGATTTACTTCTGGTCCTGTAATAAATGCATTTATTATTTCCAGTCTTGTAATATAGTCCTGTAGCTACGTTATATATTTCCAGTCATAGAGTCATTCCAGCACAGAAGGAGTCCATTGGATAACTCGAGTTCATACCGACTCTCTCAGTAATTTCATAGTTTTTCAGTTTTTTTGTGATTTTCACAGTGACTTCATTGCAGTGTTAATGTCAGCATCCTTGTGACACTAATTAATAAATTACCAAAACTAAACTATAAACTGTCTGCCGAGCAATTCTGTCCGTCTGGAGTGGGTCCCATTCTGTAACCCTGCAGCACCCATCCAATCTCATTTAGAAATTATTGATCCCCTCGGCTTGACTACCCCCACAGGCAGCAAGTTCAAGATCATCATCAATCGCAACCCCCTGTATCTTAACCAACTGGAGCCATCCGATCCATTAAATATATTTTTAGTTCAATCATAGCAGAGATATTTGTATCATCGATAGTCACAGGTGAGGTGCCTGAAGATTGGAGGGTGGCAAATGTTGAGCCTTTGTTTAAAAAGGGCTGCAGGGAAAAGCCGGGAACTGCAGGCCAGTGAGCCTCACATCTGTGGTGGGTAAGTTGTTGGAAGGTATTTTGAGAGACAGGATCTACAGGCATTTAGAGATGCAATGACTGATTAGGGACAGTCAGCATGGCTTTGTGAGTGGTGAAGAAGGCATTCAGCATGCTTGGTTTCATTGGTCAGAACATTGAATACAGGAGTTGGGACGACTTGTTGAAGTTGTACAAGACATTGGTAAGGCCACACTTGGAATGCTGTGTACAGTTCTGGTCACCCTATTATAGAAATGATATTATTAAACTAGAAAGAGTGCAGAAAAGAATTATTACGTTGCTACCAGGACTTGATGGTTTGAGTTATAAGGCTGGATAGACTGGGACTTTTTGTCTGGAGCATAGGAGGCTGAGGGGTGATCTTACCGAGGTCTATAAAATAATGAGGGGCATAGATCAGCTAGATAGTCAATATCTTTTCCCGAAGTAGGGGAGTCTAAAACTAGAGGGCATAGGTTTAAGGTGAGAGGGGCAATTTTTTCACACAGAGGGTGGTGAGTGTCTGGAACAAGCTGCCAGAGATAGTAGTAGAGGCGGGTACAATTTTGACTTTTAAAAAGCATTTAGACAGTTACATGGGTATGATGGGTTTAGAGGGATATGGGCCAAATGCGGGCAATTGGGACTAGCTTAAGGGTTTAAGAAAAAAGGCGGCATGCTGTAAACCTCTGTGACACTGTAGAGACTGTCTGGCAGCCTGCATGGAGATTTTCAGCTCTCTGTGTCCAGGACAGGAAGCAGTGAGCATGGATCTGTCAATCAGCCTCAATCAGCACCTTCAGGAGAATTGGGAGGGTGAATATTAGATACAGCAGAGTGAGAATGGAGGGAGAGTGTGTGGGATGGAGATTCACAGCTTTGGGGGAATGAGAGAGGAAAGAATGTTCCATAGAAACTAGAATTCTCTGTTCTGAATTTCGATCCTGTACTGACTGTGATGACTTTTGTAAACTCCTTTTACAGGATATCAGAAGGTGAGGGTTTACAGACAGAAATCTCAAACCAAACGTCACGTCAACATCTGACAGAGTCACTCAATTCAATGGGACCTGAATATCATCAGCCTTTGAATCTAGGAGAAATGTTTTTCTGTTCTGTCTGCTTCAGGAGATTTTAAATATCAGTGTGACTGGAAAAGCACCGAGACACACACACCCGGGTGAGAGTGTTCCAGTGCACTGAGTGTGGAAAACGCTTCAGTTGCACAGCCTGAAAAAACATCACAACATTCACAGTGGGGAGAGACTGTACCCGTGTTCTGTGTGTGGACGAGGCTTCAACTGATTGTCCGACCTGGAGAGTCACAAGGACACCTGCACCATGGAGAAACGGTGGAAATGTGGGGACTGTGGGAAGGGATTTAGATACCCTTCTCACCTGGAAACTCATCGACGCAGCCACACTGGGGAGAGACCGTTCACCTGTTCTCAGTGTGGGAATGGATTCAGTCGATTATCCACCCTGCAGACACACCAGAGAGTTCACAATGAGGAAAGGCCATTCATCTGCTTTCATTGTGGGAAGAGATTCACTCAGTCATCCAGCCTGCAGACACACCAGCGAGTTCACAATGAGGAGAGACCGTTCATCTGCTCTCAGTGTGGGAAGGGATTCAGTCAGTCATCCAGCCTGCGGACACACCAGCGAGTTCACACTAGGGAGAGGCCGTTCACCTGCTTTCAGTGTGGGAATGGGTTCACTCAGTTATCCCATCTGAAGACACACCAACGGTTTCACACTGGGGAGAGGCCGTTCACCTGCCCTCAGTGCGAGAAGGGATTTGCTCAGTTATCCACTCTTCAGACACACCAGCGAGTTCACACCAAGGAGAGACCGTTCACCTGCTCTCAGTGTGGGAAAGGATTCACTCAGTTATCCGACCTGCGGAGACACCAGCGAGTTCACATGTGATTCCAGGGGTTGGATTCTGCTGTTATTGTTTCTGCTCTCAATTACATCCAGGACTGCATTTTGTTCATTCTCACAGTTGGTCAATGGGGAGGGTCGGAGGGTTTCTTTCTGCTGGACTGGCCGGTCTCACCACTTTGCCTCCAGTGGCTGATAATCTTTTAACCTTGTTTTGAATATCTGGCTTTGGATTTCTCAAGGATCACAGAGTGAAAGGGTGTTTGGAAGTTTAAAGATATTTTGTTCACAATACTGTTTGGAAGGCTCGCAAAGCACGCAGAGGGAGTAGTGAGCATGAGGAACTGAAAGAGATTAGTATTCGTGAAAAAGTAGCACTGGAGAAATTAATGGAGTTGGAAGTGAATAAATCCCCAAAAAGCTGATGATCGACATCCCAGAGTGTTGGAAGAGGTGGCTGTGGAGATAGTGGATACATTGGTGGTCATCTTTCCAAATTCTATAGGTTGTGTCTTGCAGAGGTTGCTGTGGCAGGGTTGTGTGGTGTCATGGTCACTGTTCTCCTGAAGGCTGGGTAGTTTGCTGCGGACAATGGTCTGTTTGAGGTTGTGCGGTTGTTTGAAGGCAAGAAGTGGGGGTGTGGGGATGGCCTTGGCGAGATGTTTGTCTTCATCAATGACATGTCATTGATCAGAACTGAATCCAGACAGAGGGAGGGAGGGAGAAAACTGGGAATGGAGGAAAAGAATGTTGGAGATGATGAGATGGGTTTGGATTTCAGCCCAGGGAGGAGGGAGAGTGTGTGGGACGGGGATTTACAGGTTTGGGGGAACAAGCGGAAAAAATGTTCCAGAGAAACTAGAATTGTCTGTTCAGAATTTCTATCCTGGACTGACAGTAGTTTTGTTATCTTCTTTTGCAGGATATTTGAAGGGGAAGATTTACAGACTGGAAACTCAAATCAAATTTCATACGAATATTTTACAATCATTCGATTTATCAGCACCTAAACTCAATTAGCCTTTGAATGTGGAAGGAAAAATGTTTGTTCTGCCTGTGGGAAAATATTTCAAACATCAGTGTGACTGGAGAAGCATCGAGACACATGCACACACTGGAGTGAGACTGTTCCAGTGAACTGACTGTGGAAAGAGCTTTACCCAGTTACGCAGCCTGAAAAACATCACACCATTCACTGTCGGGTGAAACCACACACGTGTTCTGTGTGGACAAGGATTTAACAGATCATCCAACCTGGAGCGACACAAAGACACCAGCACCATGGAGAAACTGTGGAAATGTGAAGATTGTGGAAAAGTTTGTAAAACCCCATCTCAGCTGGAAATTCATCGACGCAGTCACACTGGGGAGAGACCATTCATCTGCTGTATGTGTGGTAAAGGATTCGCTCAGTCATTTAGCCTGGTGTCACACCAGCGAGTTCACACTGAGGACAGACCGTTTAAATGCTCTGACTGTGGGAACAGTTTTAAGAGTTCTGAGGGTTTAATTCACCATCAACGGGTTCACACTGGCGAGAGACCATTCAATTGCTCTCAATGTGGGAAGAACTTCAGGCAAGTATCTCACCTCACTGAACACCTACGTGTTCACACTGGGGAGAAACCCTTCACCTGCTCCATGTGTGGGAAGGGATTCACTTGTGCTTCCCACCTCACTGAACACAAGCGTGTTCACACTGGGGAGAGACCATTCAGCTGCTCTCAGTGTGGGAAACATTTCAGGCAGTATTCCACCCTCACTGAACACAAGCGTGTTCACACTGGGGAGAGACCGTTTGTTTGCTCCTTTTGTGGGAAAGGATTTGTTAAATCATCCCATCTTCTTAGACACCAGCGCATCCACACTGGAGAGAGACCATTCACCTGCGCTGAGTGTGGGAAGGGATTCACTACAACATCTCACCTCAGTGAACACCAGAGTCTTCACACTGGGGAGAAACCTTTCACCTGCTCCCTGTGTGGCAAGGGATTCACATGTTTATCCTACCTCAGAAGACACAAAATTGTTCACTCCGATGAGAGACCCTGTAAATGTTCTGACTGTGGGAAGAGGTTTAAAAGCAGAAATGAACTGATGAAACACCAGCCTCTTCACACAGGGGAGAGGCCGTTTGCTTGCTCTGTGTGTGGGAAGGGATTCACTCAGTCATCACAGCTCAGCAACCATCAGCTTGTTCATACTGATAAGAGACTGTTTAAATGCTCTGACTGTGGAAAGAGCTTTAAAAGTGCAGGGAATCTGCAGAGACACCAAACCACTCCCACTGAGAGGGGCTGTTCAGCTGCTCTTCATCTGGGAACTGATTTACTACTTCATCCCAAATCACTGATCACCTGAGGGTTCACACTGGTGGGAGGCCATTCCTCTGATTTGAGTGTGGGAAGGGATTCACTGTCATCCAGCCTGCTAAAACACCGGTGCACTCCCACTGAGGGAGCATGTTCACCTGCTCCGTGTGTGACAGGGGATTCAATCAGTTCAGCAGCTTTATTTCACATCAACTTGTTCAGACCGAAAAATAAATGGTTTTGATGTTCTGATTGTGACGAGATTTAAAAGTGCAATGGATCTGCTGCAACACAAGCACAACACTGAGCAGAGGCAGTTTACCTGCTCCATGTGTGGGAAGGGATTCACTCAGTCATTGTATCTCAGTAAATATCAACTTGTTCACAATGAGAAGAGACTGTTTAAATGCTTGGACTGTGAGAAGAGGTTTAAAAGCTCCCTCCCTAACAGCACCGTGTACCTGTACCACAGGGATTGCAGTGATTGAAGAAGGCAGCTCACCACCACCTTCACAGAGTAATGAGGAAGGGGCAATAAATGCTGGCCTGAGCATTTGAAAAATGGAAAGAAGTCATCGGTGATTTTTCACTCAGTTATTAAGAAGCAACAGTTTAGATATGATACATAAAAGACATAAAACCTGTAATAGGTAAGATCCCGGATGAAGGAAATACTGATCTCCGCTAATCGCTGGAGGTGATATTCTCCTCGGAAGGGTTTACTGATCCCGGATCAGGGGGATACTGATCTCCGTGTCTGGAGGTGATATTCTCCTCGGAATGGTTTACTGATCCCGGATCAGAAGGATGCCGATCTCCTGTCTCAGTCACCTTTAGCCACTTTGAAAAGCTCTTTGTTGTTTGAAGTGATTTCCCCACACAAAATTCCATTTATGTAGCTTATTTCTGTGGCGGCGGGGGAGGGGGGGGCGCGGGGTGGTGGTGTGGTGGCTCGTGTTGGTGTTTATGTCAATCATTTATTTAATTATCATTTGCAAGGGACAGATGTTCAGTGAATTCCCTGCTATTTCCATTCGAGTCAGAGAGGTTTACAGCATGGAAACAGGCCCTTTGGCCCAACTTGTTCATGTCGCCCCTTTTTTTAACCACAAAGCCAGTCCCAATTGCCCGCATTTGGCCCACATCCCTCTATATCCATCTTACCCATGTAACCACTTTTTAAAACACAAAATTGTACCCGCCTCTACTACTAATCTGGCAGCTTGTTCCAGATGCTTACCATCCTCTGTGAAAAAATTGCCCCTCTGGACCCTCTTGTATCTCTCCTCTCTCACTTTAAACCTATGCCCTCTAGTTTTAGACTCCCCTACCTTTGGGAAAAAATATCGACTATCGAGCTGATCTGTGCCCCTCATTATTTTATAGACCTCTATAAGATCACCCCTCAGCCTCCTTCGCTCCAGAGAAAAAAGTCACAGTTTATCCAGCCTCTCCTTATATCTCAAACCATCAAATCTCAGTAGCATCCTACTAAATCTTTTCTGCACTCTTCCTAGTTTAATAATATCCTTTCTATAATAGGGTGACCAGAACTGTACACAGTATTCCAAGTGTGGCCTTACCAATGTCTTATACAACTTCAATAAGATGTCTCAACTCCTGGATTCAATGTTCTGACCAATGAAACCAAGCATGCCGAATGCCTTCTTCACCACTCTGTCCACCTGTGACTCCACTTTCAAGGAGCTATGAACCTGTACCCCTAGATCTCTTTGTTCTATAACTCTCCCCAATGCCCAACCATTAACTGAGTAAGTCCTGCCCTGTTTTGATCTATCAAAATGCATCACTTCACATTTATCTAAATTAAACTCCATCTGCCATTCGTCAGCCCATTGGAAGTCTCTTCAGTCACTTTGTGGTTCATTGCTTGCTGCGACATCCTGTTTAACCTTTATGTAGTGAGTTTACATATTGGCCATGATCACCCCACCCTATCAAGCTTGTCTTGGCCATGATCACCCCATCCTATCAAGTTTGTCTTGTTTCAGATCTGTGCTAGAGACACGTTTTTGGCTGGGATAAACGGTCTACACTGTCTGAGAAATTCAACACATTTAACACTTATTAAGTGGCAATTGTTTCCTGATTTCCCCATCCTTATTCACTTCTTACAAATGATTTCTGATTAACTCAGTAATTCCTAAACTACGAGCTTGTTTTAATTTCTTGATTACATATCGTCGCTACTCGAATGATCAGAATCAGCAATACAAACCCTTGAGCTTCCAGCAAGACTAAATGTAAAATATGGTACAAGTACATTTTTCACTCAGTAATTAGAACATTTCACTTTTCTCAGCACAGCAGCTGGCAGCATTTTAGATTCAGTACCAATTGTTCACTTCTCTTCTAGCTGGGTCATCCAGACTGGAAACGTTGGCTCTATTCTCTCTCCACAGAAGCTATCAGACCTGCCGAGATTTTTCAGCATTGTCAGTTTTTGAATTTCTTGATATCAGCTGGTCCAGTGATTATTGGCACAGTATCGCGCTGTTTTTACACATTTTTCCTGGCTATTTTCAAGTGACACAGTGTTCCAGCTGTTGGGTTTATGTTGTACCATCAAGTAGGCTTCGCTTTTTGCTTCAATGACACGTCATCTCTGCTGAATGGATCTCAAACCAGTCTTTGTTGTGTGTGGGGTCATCTGGACTCGAAATGTCAGCTCTTTTCTCTCCTTACAGATGCTGCCAGGCTTGCTGACATTTTCCAGCATTTTCTCTTTTGGTTTGTTGTGTGTTCCACCTTACCAAATGTTGCTGCTGCTGTGTCAGAAATTATTGAACTCAGCGACTTTCCAGTTGCATCAATATCAATGTTGATTGTTAAAGTTTTAATTGATGTGTCTGTAAAATATTTCACTATTTTGTTCACTGTTCCTTGATAATTTCATTTCAGAATGGGAGTGTCACTGTGAAGAACGTGTTAATCAGTAATTGTCAGCAAGGATTAATCAGCACTTTCTAATTGGAGATGTTAATTAATGGACCCTTTTAAACATTGACTTCTGGATTTTGTATCAATTTAGGATTGAAGTAAAAGTTTATAATTTTATTGTAAACCAGTTCCTGAATTCTTGAATTTAGGAGAAAGATCACAAAATGTGTGTTTAAAAAGGGACATTGCAGCCCCGAAAATCAGTAACATCTCCAGAATATTAAACTCCAGCCATAGAGTTTGTTAACATCAGCAAAATCAAACCAGATATTGTCAGATTATCAATCCTGAATGTGATAAACAGCAGCAATAACAACAGCAGAATCCAATCCCTTCAGTCACTTGTGAACTCGCTGATGTCTCCACTCTTTAGCTGCCTCAGTGAATCCCTTCCCCCACACACACAGCAGATAAATGGCCTATCCCCGGTATGAATTCACTGGTGTATCATCAAGTTGGAGACTTTGTAAATCCCTTCCCACATATAGAGCAGATAACTGACCTCTCCCCAGTGTGACCTCGCTGGTGTTCAATGAGGTTGGATGAAGATCTGAAATTCTTCCCACAGGAACTGCAGTTGAATGGCCTCTCCTGAGTGTGAACTTCCTGGTGGTATTGGAGGCTGGATAACTGGGCAAATTCCACCCCACACACGGAGCAGGTGTACACCTTCTCCCTGGTGTGAATTTGCTGGTGCGCAGTGATGTTGGCTGAGGACCTGAACCTCTTTCCACAGTGAATGCAGATAAATGGCTTCTCCTCAGTGTGAATAAGTTGGTGTGTCAGCAGGTGGGATGAATTGGTGAATCCTTTCCCACACTCGGAGCAGATGAATGGTCTCTCCTGAGTGAACTTGCTGGTGTAATGTGAGGCCGGCTAATTGAGTGAATCCCTTCCCACATACAGAGCAGGTGAACAGCTTCTCCCCAGTGTGAATGCGTTGGTGATTTCTCAGCAGGGATGGGGAATAGAATCCTTTACCACAGTCCTCACATTTCCACGATTTCTCCAATGTGGCTGCATCAGTGGATTTCCAGATGGGATGGATAATTGAATCCTTTACCACAATCCTCACATTTCCAAGGTTTCTCCACACAGCCAGAGCTCTTCTGTCTCTCCAGGTTGGACAGTCAGCGCTGTTCACATACAGAATAGTTTACTATTGAGTCCCCCGCTGTCACTGGCACAATGTTTTTTTTTCAGGTTGTGAAACTAATCAAAACTCACTTCACTGCAACACCCAGGTGTATATCTCGGTGCTTTTTCTAATCACACTGATGTTTGGAAAGTTTTTCCACAGATTGAATCTGGAAAATGAAGTTTTTCTCCATCCTAAGGCTGATGATATTCAGATCCTGATGAATAATATGAGGGTATCAGATCTTGATGTGATGTTTGATTTGAATTTCCTGTCTGCAAATGTTCTCCTTTTAATATCCTGTAAAAGGAATTTTAAAATGTAACCAGTGTCAGTCCAGTATGAAGAACATAGAACAGTACAGCACAGAACAGGCCCTTCGGCCCACGATGTTGTGCCGAGCTTTATCTGAAACCAAGATCAAGCTATCCCACTCCCTATCATCCTGGTGTGCTCCATGTGCCTATCCAATAACCGCTTAAATGTTCCTAAAGTGTCTGACTCCACTATCACTGCAAGCAGTCCATTCCACACCCCTACCACTCTCTGCGTAAAGAACCTACCTCTGATATCCTTCCTATATCTCCCACCATGAACCCTATAGTTATGCCCCCTTGTAATAACTCCATCCACCCGAGGAAATAGTCTTTGAACGTTCACTCTATCTATCCCCTTCATCATTTTATAAACCTCTATTAAGTCTCCCCTCAGCTTCCTCCGCTCCAGAGAGGACAGCCCTAGCTCCCTCAACCTTTGCTCATAAGATCTACCCTCCAAACCAGGCAGCATCCTGGTAAATCTCCTCTGCATTCTTTCCAGTGCTTCCACATCCTTCTTATAGTGAGGTGACCAGAACTGCACACAATATTCCAAATGTGGTCTCACCAAGGTCCTGTACAGTTGCAGCATAACCCCACGGCTCTTAAACTCCAACCCCCTGTTAATAAAAGCTAACACACTATAGGCCTTCTTCACAGCTCGATCCACTTGAGTGGCAACCTTTAGAGATCTGTGGATATGGACCCCAAGATCTCTCTATTCCTCCACAGTCTTCAGAACCCTACCTTTGACCCTGTAATCCACATTTAAATTAGTCCTACCAAAATGAATCACCTCACATTTATCAGGGTTAAACTCCATTTGCCATTTTTCAGCCCAGCTTTGCATCCTATCTATGTCTCTTTGCAGCCTACAACAGCCCCCCACCTCATCCATTACTCCACCAATCTTGGTGTCATCAGCAAATTTACTGATCCACCCTTCAGCCCCCTCCTCTAAGTCATTAATAAAAATCACAAAGAGCAGAGGACCAAGCACTGATCCCTGTGGCACTCCGCTAGCAACCTGCCTCCAGTCCGAAAATCTTCCATCCACCACCACCCTCTGTCTTCGATCAGATATGATGTGGGCTATCCAATTGGCCAACTATTAAGATGCAGAACAGACAATTCTAGCTTCTCTGGAACATGTTTCTGTCTGTTGTTCCCCCATAATCAGTAAATGCCCATCCCACACTCCCTGGGCTGAAATCGAAATAAAGTTATGGATAATTATTTCTGTAAGCTTTTGACAAATTTGGTATCGACTGATGTCCACAGAGATGTGCAGGTTAGGTGGATTGGCCATGCTAAATTGCCCTTTGGTGTTGGGGGAGGGGGTGGGGGCTAGCAAGGTGAATGCATGGGGTTGTGGGGATGGGGCCTGGGTGCAGACTCGATGGGCCAAATGGCCTCCTTCTGCACTGTAGGGATTTTATGATTCCAGAGTAACAGACCTTGTGTCCAGAACTGACTGCCTGGAGATTTTCTTAGAGGAGTCAAACCGCCTGGTTATTGATCCCTCTCACAAGAGGAAAGGTTTCCTGCAAAACATGTCCCTCAGAATTGGTAAACTTCAGTCAGGTTCTCCCGCCCCCCCAATGCTGAGAATCCAGATTGCACTAAACACGCGCACGCCCCCCGACATTGACCTCTCCCGGGTACCTCACAATAAGAAGTTTAACAACACCAGGTTAAAGTCCAACAGGTTTATTTGGTAGCAAAAGCCACACCTGGAGATTTTGCTACCAAATAAACCTGTTGGACTTTAACCTGGTGTTGTTAAACTTCTTACCGTGTTTACCCCAGTCCAACGCCGGCATCTCCACATCATGACTACCTCACAATGCCCGGGGAGTGATTGACAGCAGCTTGGGACCGATAGGGAGAGAGGGCGGGGTTGGAGGACCGATCGGAGCGGCTGGTCCTCCAACCAATCAGAGTGAATGAGGGGGCGGGGCTTGGCTGTGAGTGAAGCATGCGCAGTCTAGTTAATGGCGACGAAGACAAGCTTTTGTTCTTTGGATCTGCCATCCGTAACCGAGAGAATGGCGAGACGAAGGGAACCACGGATCAGGTGAGTGACTGGATACGTAACGTAAACACGTTACACAAACCGCAAATGCGGAAAAAATATCCCACCGTTTCCCGTGAACCGTTGCCTCCTCCCTGCAGCAGGGGCCGCAGCTTTCTCACAGAGCTGGGTTTCGCGGCCGCTATCTTTATCCAGGCATTAGCAGCAGAGCGCATGCGCGGCTCCATCTTTGTTCGGGGCAGTAGCAGCAGAATGTGTGTATCGCCGCCACCTTTGTTGGGGGCAACAATTTTGATTATCTCCAAGTGAGAATCTCCATCAACCTGTTTCACTCTGTCACTCCCAGTTTCTTACTGATGAGGCAGAACAATGATATATATCCAGGGCAGTCACCATTATTTGTATTTATATTGTGCATGAATAGAATTAAACTTTTAAACACATTTCAGAGAAATGTTATGAAATAACAATTGACATTGAGCCACATGACGAGATATTAGGTTTTAAGGAGAATCTTAACTGAGAAAAATAGGGTGGCGAATCAGAGAGGTTTAAGGAGGAAATTCCAGAGCTTCTGAAATAGGCAAAATCAGTAATGATGGAACGATTAAAATCGGGACTGCTCAAGTGGTCAAAATTAGATGAGTGCTGAGATCTCAGAGGATATGTGCCTGGAGGAGATTACAGAGATTGGGATGATTGCTACCATGGAGGAAAACAAGGATAAGAAATTTACAATCTTGGTGCATCTTAAAATTAAGCATTGTAGATCAGTGAGCATTTGTTTGTAGATCAGCATTCGTCAATATATGTGCCATGGGTAGCACAGTGGTTAGCACTGCTGCCTCACAGCGCCAGGGACCTGGGTTTGATTCCCGGCTTGGGTCACTGTCTGTCTGCGTGGAGCTTGCATGTTCTCCCCGTGCCTGCGTGGGTTTCCTCCGGGTGCTCAGGTTTCCTCCCACAGTCTGAAAGACGTGTTGGTTGACTACCCAAACAGGCGCCGGAGTGTGGCGACGAGGGGAATTTCACAGTAACTTCATTGTAATGTAAATGAAAGCCTTACTTGTGACGAATAAATAAACTTGAGCTTTAACTTTAATATTTAAATGGGGGACATTTCTGCTCATCCAGCCTTGGATGTCAGACAAGTTCGGATGCTATGTAGCTTGGAGGGGAACTTGCAGGTGATGGTGTCCACATACTCTTGCTGCCCTGGTCCATCCAGGTGGTGGAGGTTGAGGGCTTAGGAGATTGTGGTTCAGTTCTAGGTCTATAGAATGCCTCCCATTTGCCCCTGTCTCTTGCTACTTTCTCTCTGTCTCTCTCTCTGTCTCTCTTGTAACGTAGATTTCTCTGGCCCAGGGTGCTACATCATTCAATATGATGATGACATGTGGTTGAAAGGCAGATCAGCTTCGACAGGCTGAATGGCCTCCTCCTGCTCCTATTTCTTGTGTTCTTGCAGAGAACTTGTAGACTCAGAGAACTTGTGTTCTTGTAGACTCAGACCAGAGGCAGGCTTTCTTCCCTGAAGGACAGTAGTGAGCATTTCACTTCTGACAAAGGACCAAACAGGTTTCATGGTCACTTTTTCCTTGTGCCAACCCCATAAATGACCAGATTCATTCAGCTCAATTTCACAACCTGCCTTTTGTGAGTTCTTTCTCATCCCCTTTTTTCTGTTTAAAATCAATTTCAGATTATCTGAAGTGGAGGATTTCCAATCAGAAAACTCAAACCAAACATCCCATCAGGATCAGATGGAGTCACCCAATTTATTGTCAGCTGAATATTTGTGAATTTTGAACATGGAAGGAAAAAGCACTGTTCACAGTGGGGAGAAACGGTGGGAATGTGGGGAGGGATTCAGTTCCCCATCGGAACTGGAAACTCATCAGCCCAGACACACCAGGGAGAGGTCATTCACTTGCTCCAAGTGTGGGAAGGGATTCTCTCGCTCATCCAGCCTGCTGCAACACCAGCGAGTTCACACTGGAGAGAGACCTTTCAATTGTTCCAACTGTGGGAAGGGATTCGCTCAGTCAGGCAACCTGCTGAGACACCAGCGAGTTCACACTGGGAAGAGACCATTCACTTGCTCAGAGTGTGGGAAAGGATTCGCTCGGTCCTCTGACTTGATGGTGCACCAGCGAGTTCACACTGACGAGAGACCATTTAAATGTCCAGACTGTGGGAAGTGCTATAAAAGTTCCCGGGACCTGATACTCCATCAACGTGCTCACAGTGACGAGAGGCCATTCAGATGCTCTCATTGTGGGACTGGGTTCAAACAATCATCTCAACTCACTGAGCACCAGCGTACTCACACCGGGGAGAGGCCATTCACCTGCTCTGTGTGTGGGAATGGGTTCAGTCGGTCATCTAACCTGCAGACACACCAGCGAATTCACACTGGGGAGAGACCTTTCACCTGTTCTGAGTGTGGGAAGGGATTCACTCAATTATCCACTCTGCTGAATCACCAGAGTGTTCACAATGAGAAGAGACCATTTCAATGTCCAGACTGCAGGAAGTGCTACAAAAGTTCCCGGCAACTGCTCCACCATCAACGAGTTCACACTGAGGAGAGACCTTTTAAATGCCCAGACTGTGAGAAATGCTTTAAAAGTTCTGGGGAACTGATGCGCCATCAACGTGTTCACACTGACGAGAAACCATTCAGGTGCTCTCACTGTGACGCTGGGTTCAAGACATCATCTGACCTCACTGTACATCAGCGAGTTCACACTGGGGAGAAACCATTCACCTGCTCCCAGTGTGGGAAGGGATTCACTCAGTCATCCTCCCTGCTGACACACCAGCGAGTTCACACCAGGGAAAGGCCGTTCACCTGCCCCAAGTGTGGGAAGAGATTCGCTCAGTCATCCAACCTTCTGAGACACCAGCGAATTCACAAATAATTTCAATAAATTAGCTTTGTGTTAACAGTGTTTAATCTTTTAACACCTTTAACATATGTTATTTCCTTTTGAAGGGTTCTCACGCTCCCCTGTCTCTTCCAACCTCACCTCCAAGTGTGAGGAGCTCATGGAGCTTCTTTGTGAGATTGGGACAATCTGATCAGCTGCCTCTGCTGCTTCCCTCCCTTCCACAAGCTCACCGGGACAAACCGTGTCTAAAGTTCCATCTTGCTCAAGCCCAGAACCTACAGCTTTCTCCAGTTTCTCTCCTATCTCCCTTCATGCCCTCTGCATCTTGTCCATGAGACCCACCTTGTGCTCCATCAATCCTATTCTCACTAAACTGCTGATCATCCAACTTCCCCACATTAGGTGATATTGTTGACAGTTCTCTCTTTTCTCTCATACTGTCTCTCTCACTTTCAAATCCACTGTCATCACCAATCCTAAAAAAACACTCAATCCCAAGTCTTTGCCAACTGCTACCCCATCTCCAACCTCTCTTTCCTCTCCAAAGGCCCTGCACTAGGTGTCCCCCAAGTGTTTATCCTTTGCCCCTCCTGTTTCTCATCTACATGCCGCCACTGGGTGACATAATACAGATAGATTGTTGCCTATCTTCTTCCTACTCAGCTTCTCTGAGCTGTGAACCGGGCAGCTGAAAGCTGATACTTATTAACTTTTTCTGGACACAGCCCCTTGTACATGATCAATGGTGTTCCTGAACTCTGGTTCGCATGATCAGTCTCTGATTGATTTAATTCCATCTACAGGTCCAGGCAGAGGGCGATCGAAAGGGTCTTCAACCTGACTGTCTGCCCCCTCTACCACAGCTATATTCGTGGCCAGGTGTCCCTGGAAAGGGAGCATGCAGTGTCTGAGGGCACCACTGAAGCCTTCCATGCCCGCTGGGCACTGCAGGGACTGGGGTGTGTTATTGACCCCTTTAATCACATTTTAATTTGATGTTTTAAGTTTCCTTTCCGCTTTGTTTTTTGTTTTGGGCGGTTCCCCTCCTTTTAGGGAGCTGCCCCTTTTTGAGTTGTCCCGAAGTTAAGTTGATTTTGTTTATTTGGTTGGACACAAAAAAGATGTCCCTGATTGATGTCGGTGGTGTGTAATCAGTTTCTGATTGGTTTCTTCATGGTGATGGTCATCTACCGATCATTTCCTGCAGCCTCCTGACTGGCCCTCTAATGTATCAGTTACTTTCGGAGTCTGCCCCATGTTATAACCTTTCCATTTTTTTGCAGAAAACCTTTCCTCTTGTTAGAGGGGTTAATAACCAGGCGGTTTGGCTCCTCAAAGAAAATCTCCACGCAGTCAGTTCCGGACACAAGGTCTGTTACTCTAGAATCATAAAATCCCTACAGTGCAGAAGGAGGCCATGTGGCCCATCAAGTCTGCACCCAGGCTCCATCCCCACAACCCCATGCATTCACCTTGCTAGCCCCCCGCTCCCCCCACCCCCCCATCACCAAAGGGCGATTTAGCATAATTATCCATAACTTTATTTGGATTTCAGCCCAGGGAGGGGGGAGTGTGTGTGGGATGGGTATTTACAGATTTGGGGGAACAACAGACAGAAACATGTTCCAGAGAAGCTAAAAAGAAAAAAGAGGCATACATGAGGTCCAGGCAGCTAAAAACAGATGGAGCACTGGAGGAATACAGAGAAAGGAGAAAATAACTCAAACGGGGAGTTAGAAGGGCAAAAAGGGGTCACGAAATGTCCTTGGCATACAGGATTAAGGAGAATCCTAAGGCATTTTATACATACGTTAGCAACAAGAGGGTTGTTAGGGAGAGAATCGGACCTCTCAGGGACAAAGGAGGGGAATCATGCTTCGAACCAAAGGAAGTCGATGAGATCCTAAACGAATACTTTGCATCAGTATTCACAAAGGAGAGGGACATGTTGACTGGTATTGTCTCAGAGAGATGTGTTGACCCGTTAGAAAAAATCTCAATTACAAGGGAGGGAGTGTTAGGTTTTTTAGGAAACATTAAGACAGACAAATTCCAGGGCCAGATGGCATCTATCCTAGACTCCTCAGGGAGGCAAGAGATGAAATTGCTGGGCCTCTAACAGAAATCTTTGTCTCTTCACTGGACACAGGTGAGGCGCCAGAGGATTGGAGGATAGCAAATGTGGTCCCGTTATTTCAGAAGGGTAGCAAGAATAACCCGGGTAATTATAGGCCGGTGAGCTTGACGTCCGTGGTAGGGAAATTGTTGGAGAAGATTCTTAGAGACAGGATATATGCGCATTTAGAACTGAATAATCTCATTGTCGAAAGACAGCATGGTTTTGCATGAGGGAGGTCATGCCTCACAAATTTGGTTGAGTTTTTTGAGGAGGTGACAAAAACGATTGAGGAGGGAAGGGCCGTGGATGTCGTCTACGTGGATTTTAGTATAGCGTCTGACAAGGTCCCTCATGGCAGGCTGGTGCAAAAGGTTAAATCTCACAGGATAAAAGGTGAGCTAGCTAGATGGGTGGAGAACTGGCTTAGCCATAGAAGTCATGATGTGGAGATGCCGGCGTTGGACTGGGGTAAACACAGTAAGAAGTTTCACAACACCAGGTTAAAGTCCAACAGGTTTATTTGGTAGCAAAAGCCACACTTTTGGTACCCCATCTCCAACCTCTCTTTCCTCTCCAAAGCCCCTGCACTAGTTTCCCCCAAGAGTTTATCCTTTGCCCCTCCTGTTTCTCATCTACATGCCACCACTGGGTGACATAATACAGATAGACTGTTGTCTATCTTCTTCCTACTCAGCTTCTCTGAGCTGTGAACCGGGCAGCTGTGTGGCTTTTGCTACCAAATAAACCTGTTGGACTTTAACCTGGTGTTGTTAAACCTCTTACTGTGTTTAGCCATAGAAGACAGAGGGTAGCAGTGGAGGGGTCTTTTTCCGGTTGGAGGTCTGTGACTAGTGGTGTTCCGCAGGGCTCTGTACTGCTGTTTGTGATATATATAAATGATTTGGAGGAAGATGTAGCTGGCGTGATCAGTAAGTTTGCGGACGACACGAAGATTGCTGGAGTTGCGGATAGTGATGAACATTGTCAGAGAATACAGCAGGATATAGATAGGCTGGAACATTGGGCGGAGAAATGGCAGATGGAATTTAATCCAGATAAATGCAAAGTGATGCATTTCAGTAGATCTAATGTAAGGGGGAGCTATACAATAAATGGCAGAACCATCAGGAGTATAGACACACAGAGGGACCTGGGTGTACAAGTCCACAGATCCATGTAGGTGGCAGCACAGGTGGAGAGGATGGTGAAGAAGGCATATTGTATGCTTGCCTTTATTGGATGGGGCATAGAATATAAAAGTTGGCGTATGATGTTGCAGCTGTATAGAATGTTGGTTAGGCCACATTTGGAATACTGCGTCCAGTTCTGGTCGCCACACTACCAGAAGGACGTGGAGGCTTTGGAGAGAGTGCAGAAAAGGTTTACCAGGATGTTGCCTGGTATGGAGGGTCTTAGCTATGAGAAGAGATTGGGTAAACTGGGGATGTTCCCCCTGGAAAGACAGAGGATGAGGGGTGGCCTAATAGAGGTGTATAAAATTATGAAGGGTATAGATAGGGTGAACGGTGGGAAGCCTTTTTCCAGGTCAGAGGTGACGAACACAAGGGGTCACGGGTTCAAGGTGAGGGGGGCAACGTTCAACACAGATGTCAGGGGGACGTATTTTACACAGAGGGTGGTGGGGGCCTGGAATGCACTGCCAAGCAAGGCGATTGAGGCAGACACGCTGGGATCGTTAAGACTTATCTAGATAGCCACATGAACAGACTGGGAATAGAAGGATACAAACGAATGGTCTAGTTGGGCACTTGAGCGGCGCTGGCTTGGAGGGCCGAAGGGCCTGTTCCTGTGCTGTATTGTTCTTTGTTCTTTGTCTAATTGATGTGTAGTAATCCTGTAGAGTTCTCATTGGGGCAGGTGACTATCAGTATATTTTGGTTAAAGAAAGTGCTTGCTGGTTTTTGTAGTGGTTGCCAGAGCTTGGAACACAGTTAATTAAAAGGACACAAAGTGACACACAGCCTTAAACTAATACAGAAATTACAAAGTTACTTCAGATCTAAAATCCAAAGAAAGTGGCATCAAATCAGTGTGTGAAAGGTGAGAGAGCAGGAAACACAAATACAGTATGATACATTCAATTGATAAATGTTCAAAAGTAATTAGTCAGAATAACCACTACGCTATGAAAACTGATTGGAGAACTAAAATCTTTAATTTTTCAAATCAAAGACGGTTATATAGTCTGAAGGAAAGTGACTGCTTCTTTTAAGATATTACAAGTTAAAAGGATACATTAATTTACGACACAGTGCTGAAGGTTTGAAACTTCACAGCTGGTTTCTTCACACAATATGGCCTCTAACTCAAGTATAACTGTTGTTGTCAATGGCTGAGGGGTTAACAGTTCCAGACCTCAGCTCATCCAGAGTTGATGGGATCCACAGGACTCTGTAATTAAAGTATAAAAGTGTAGCTTTACACCGGCCTCGGGTCATGTGATGTATTTCACTTGTCAAATAAGAACGCAGTTACAGACAAAGCCAGTTACATGATACTAATGTATTACAATTCAGCAGAATATCACAGCAGATTAATTGATTAATAAGCTTCAATTACTTGATCATTACACATAGCTAAGCTACAAACTATTAAACATGACCGTTCCTACAGTCAAACAGTCCAGTCGAGAAACAGGCTGACACAGTCATACTTTGAATCATATCTTACTGTTAATGTCTCACAGGAACAAGGAGCAGGATTCGGCTATTTGGTCCCTTGAGTCTGCTCCACCATTTAATCAGATCAGGGCTGATCTGATAGTAACCTTAAATCTGCATCCTGCCTACCCCCAATAATCTATCGCCCACTTGCTTGCCAAGAATCTATCTACATCTGCCTTAAAAATTTTCAAATATTTTGCTTCCACCGCCTTTTCAGAGGCGTTCCAGAGGTTCACGACCCTCTGAAAGAAAATATTTCACTTCATCTCCGTTTTAAATGTGCGAACCCTTATTTTTAAACAGGGACCCCGAGCTCTAGATTCTCACAGAAGAGGAAACATCCTTTCCACATCAACCTGTCAAGAACCTTCAGGATCTTCTATGTTTCGATCAAATTTATCTTACTCTTCTAAACTCCAGCAGACACAAACCTAGCCTGTCCAAGCTTTACCCATAATCCATACATTTCCAGCATTAGTCTGGTCAATCGACTGCTTCCAATGTATTTACATCCTTGCTTAAACAAGATGACCAATCCTGTACACCGTACTCCAGATGTGGTCTCACTGGTGCTCTGGATAACTGAAGCATAATCTCCATATTTATGTAATCAATTCCCCTCACAATAAATGAGAGCTTTCCTAATTACTTGCTTTACCTGCTTACTAGCTTTTCGTGATTCATGCAAAGAACAGCACAGGAACAGGCCCTTCGGCCAACGCTGATCACATTGTCCTATCGAGACCAACCACTTATATCCCTCTATTCCCCGGCTGTTCATGTGTCTATCCAGATAAGACTTAAATGTTGCTCATGTATCTGCCTCAACCACCTCACTTGGCAGCGCATTCCAGGCCCCACCATCCTCTGTGTAAAAACCTTCCCCCAACATCTCCACTGAACCTTTCCCCTTTATCTTGAGCTTGTGCCGCCTTGTAATTGTCATTTCTGCCCTGGGAAAAAGCTCCCAACTGTTCACCCTATCCACACCCCTCATAATTTTATAAACGTCTATCAGGTCGAGCCTCAGCCTCCATCTTTCCAGGGAGAACAATCCCAGTTTATTCAATCTCTCGAACACTCAGAACCCTCTGCATCTCAGAGCTCTACAATCTCTCACCATTTAGATAATATGCTTCCCTTTTATCCTTCCTGCCAAAATGTTCTGTCCTACCAGCAGTTCAGACCTGAGTAGAGGGAGCAGCACAGAGGTGGACAGTGCAAGTGAGTCTTCCTGGGAGTCCTCAAGTTGAAATTCTTTTTTATTCATTCGTGGGAAATGGGCATTGCTGGATGGCCAGCATTTATGGCCCAGTCCTAGTTGCCCTTAAACTGAGTGACTTGCGAGGCCATTTCAGAGGGAGTCACATGTAGGCCAGACCGGGTAAGGATAGCAGATTTCCTTCCCTAAAGGGCATTAGTGAACCAGATGGGTTTTTTACGATAATCAACAATAGTTTTATGGTCATCAGTAAATTCTTAATTCCAGATTTTTTTCATTGAATTCAAATTCCACCAACTGATGTGGTGGGATTCGAAACCCGGTCCCCAAATCATTAGCTGAGTTTCTGGATTAATAGTTCAGCAATAATACCACCAGTCATCACCTCCCCTAAATCAACATGGAGTGTAGGAGAACAAGTCAGGAGCAGCACTGGGCACCCTAAACCTGAGATTCCAACCTGGTTACTCTGTAACATGAGACTATAAGCATGCTGAACAGCAGAAGCAGCATGTTCCAGGCAGGGCCAAGCAACGGATCAGATCAGAGCTGCAGTCCCCCCACATCCAGTCGTGAATGGTGGACAATTAAACAAATCACAGAGAGAGAAAGCTCCACAAATATCACCATCCTCAATGATTGGGGCAACAGTGGATCAGTGCAAACAACTGTGATTTATCGTTTGTGATCGTGGATGTGTTACTGATGCCTTCCCTGGATTCCGATGCCAGGAAAGACACTCTGGAAGGTATGGGGAGCTGGGACTTGTCCATGAGAGTAACTGAAGGTATGAGAACTGAAATAATATAGAGTTAGAAACGAGAAAAGGGCACAGAAATGCAACAAGACATTGATTAATCTGTTCTTATCCTGGAGAAATGAAGGTGCCGGCTTTGTGTCTGAAACAATATTAGTTCAGTTGACATTTATCCAGAGTATTAAACTCCAGCCCAGTTATAGCGATCACTAACATCAGCAAAAACAAACTCCAACTGTCAGAATGAACACGGTTCAGTCCTGGATGTGATTAACAGCCGCAATAACAACAGAATCCAACCCCTCCAGACATTTGTCAATTTAGAAGATGGGTTGACTGAGTGAATCCCATCTCACACTCAGAGAAGGTGAACAGTCTCTCTCCATTGTGAGTGTGTTGGTGTCTCAGCAGGTGGGATGAGTGAGAAAATCCCTTCCCACACTCAGAGCAAGCGAACGGTTTCTCCCCGGTGTGAATGTGCTGGTGTGTTTGCAGGTTGGATGAGCGAGTGAATCCCTTTCCACAGTCGGAGCAGGTGAACGGTCTCTCCCCGGAGTGAACTTGCTGGTGTCTCAGCAGAACACTGGAGGTCTTAAAGCTCTTCTCACATTCAGAACATTTGAAAGGTTTCTTATCCGAGTGAACAAGTTGGTGTGATCTGAGGCTGGTTAAATAAATGAATCCTTTTCCACACAAGGAGCAGGTGAACGACCTCTCCCCAGTGTGAACTCGCTGGTGTTTCTGGAGGCTGGATAACAGAGTGAATCCCTTCCCACACACTGTACATCTGAGTGGCCTCTCCTCATTGTGAACTCGCTGGTGTATCAGCAGATCACTTGTGGTTTTATAACTCTTCTCACATTCAGTACATTTGAAAGGTCTGTTATCAGTGTGAACCAGTCGGTGTGTAGCGAGGTGAGATGATCGTGTGAATCCCTTCCCACACACAGAGCAGGTGAACGGCCTTTCCCCAGTATGAGTGCGTTTGTGTTCAATGAGATTCTGTGATCGTTTAAATAACTTCCCACAGTAAGAGCAGCAGAACCGTTTCTCGGTGTGAATAGATTGGTGCGTGACCAGGTCCTCAGAGCTTTTAGAGTTGTGATCACCGTCAGAGTGGTTAAAAAGCCTCTCTTCAATGTGAACTTGCTGGTGGGTCAGCAGGTGGGATGACTGAATGAATCCTTTCCCGCACACGGAGCAGGTGAATGGTCTCTCCCCAGTGTGACTGCGCCGATGCATTTCCAGCAGCGATGGGTAACTGAATCCCTTCCCACAGTCCCCACATTTCCATGGTTTCTCCATGGTGCGGGTGTTCTTGTCTGTTCAAGCCTTGTCCACACACAACATGTGTATTGCTTCTAAGTAAGGCTATTAAGGGTTATGGGACAAGGCAGAAAATTGGATTGTCATATCAGATCAGTCGTGATCTCATTGAATGGAGGAGCAGACCCGATGAGTCCAATGGCCTAATTCTGATCCTAATTCTTATGATCTTATTGTTCTCTGCTGTGAATGGTGTGATGTTTTTTTCAGGCTGTGTAACTGGTTAAAGCTCTTTCCAGTCAGTTCACTCTCACTCAGGTGTGTGTCTCAGTGCTTTTCCCGTCACACTGATGTTTGAAATTGTTCCCCACCGCCAGAACAGACAAACATTTCTCCTTCCACATTTAAAGGTAGATGATATTCAGGTTCTGATGAATTGAGTGACTCTGTCAGATCTTGATGTGATGTTTGGTTTCCATTTCCCATCTGCAATTCATCGCCCTTGTGGACCTTGTAAAAGACATTGACAGAGTCAGTATCACTGTCAGTACAGGATAGAAATTCACAACAAACAATTCTAGTTTCCATGGAATATTATTTCAAATCTTGTTTCCCCAAATCTTGTGGTCCAATCGAACTTCCATCTGAACTAAACCAGAACTTTGTTTCCAGTGTTTGTGAGACACTCTGTACCCTGAGTTGTGGAAGATATCGAGTGTTTCAGTCGACACTGTCTGCTCCCTCTCCAGGACCACACGAGCATGGACAAGAAAGTTAAAGTTTATTTTTATTAGTCACAAGTAAGGCTGACAGTAACACTGTAATGAAGTTACTGTGAAACCACAGAAGAGGGGCCCACAGCCAAGTTACCCTCTGCTGAACTACAAATTACTGTTTTAACCAGCCCCAAGAGCAGGTCCAGGAAAAGATCCTCTGACCTCCCCAGTCTCCTCCACACTGGGCAGCCAATGAACAGGAGCGTGGGGCTGAACAGAATTGTAACTAAAAGTGGAGAAGCAGCTCCTTCAGGGGTTGCAATCTCTCACACTGAATATGTACATGGCTCATGGATTTCTCGAGGCTGCAAATTAATTTAAAGAGGAGAAAAAACAGTGATAAACACAAAGGTAGGTTGTGAAATTGAGCTGAATGAATCTGGTAATTTGTGGAGCCGGCACAAGGAAGAAGTGACTCCGGAAGCTGCTGGATTGTGATTAAAAACCCAAATGGTTTGTTAATGTCCTTCAATGCAGGAAACCTGCCACCCAGTCCAGATCTACACAAGAATTCAGCCTCAATGAGAGGAGAAAGATAGAGATGAAACAGGGAGGGAATGAACGGTAAGGACTTTATACATCTACAACTGGACAAGAACTGACAGAACCTGCCAAACCACAACCTTCACCAACTCAAAGGACGCAGGAAAACTATCACCTCCAAATGTCGCTTTCAATCTCAAAACAACTTGTAATCCTGAGGTAACCTGTAACCTCCTGCATTTAAGGGGCAATTTAGCATAGCTAATCCACCTAACCTGTACACCTTTGGGGTGTGGGAGGAAACCGGAGCACTTGAAGGAAACTCATGCAGTCACAGAGAGAATGTGCAAACTCCACACAGACAGTCACCCAAAGCTGGAATCGAACTTGGATCCCTGGTGCTGTGAGACAACAGTGCTGACCGCTGTGCCACCCTGAGCCACTGTACTGTGTTGCTCGGAAATAAGTTTTAGGATTTTGGCCGAGTGATTGTGAAGGCAGAGCAGTATACTACCAAGTCAGAATAGTGCGTGATTCTGAAGAGTAAATGCAGGTAGTGGGGTTTCCATGCACAAACTGCCCTTATCCATGTTGGAGGAGAGGTTTGTAGTTTTGGAAGGTGCGGCCAAAGGAGGTTTAGCCAATTGCTGGTAATTCTAGTAATGTACATGTTCCAGTTGTGAACTCGCTGGTGCCTCAGCAGTGTGGATGAACGACTGAATCCCTTCCCACACACTGAAAAATTTGAAATTTTTCTAAATGTAAATTTAATGAAAATCCCTGACAGAACGACTTTTTCCTTACTTGAAACACAGCTTTAAATGGTCCATTTGTTTCTAGACTCAGTTCCATGAGCAACGCCTTCAACTAAACAAAATCAAAACACTGCAGCTGCTGGAAATCTGAAATGAAAAGAGAAAACGTTGTAAATACTCATCAGGTTAGACAGCATCTATGGAGACAGAAACAGAGTTAATGTTTGCAGCCACTGACGCTTCTCTAATAAAACACATACCAATAGCTGCTGTTTAATGGGGCCGTGGATCCCACAATCCCCTGTGCCCCAGAAACAGCTCTATCCACCACACACATTTCCCATTATGACACTTCTATGTCAAGAGGGCAAGCTGTTTAAAAGTCATCAAGTTCCATTTTTGCGTGTTGATGTTCATTAAAGATACGGCAGTGGGCTGACGAATGGCAGATGGAATTTAGACAAATGTGAGGTGATGCATTTTGGTAGATTGAACCAGGGCAGGACTTACTCAGTTAACGGTAGGGCGTTGGGGAGAGTTACAGAGCAAAGATATCTAGGGGTACATGTTCATAGCTCCTTGAAAGTGGAGTCACAGGTGGACAGAGTGGTGAAGAAGGCATTCGGCATGCTTGGTTTCATTGGTCAGAACATTGAATACAGGAGTTGGAATGTCTTGTTGAAGTTGTACAAGACATTGGTAAGGCCACACTTGGAATACTGTGTGCAATTCTGGTCACCCTATTATAGAAAGGATATGATTAAACTAGAAAGAGTGCAGAAAAGATTTACTGCAATGCTACCGGGACCTGATGGTTTGAGTTCCAAGGAGAGGCTGGATAGACTGGGACTTTTTTGTCTGGAGCGTAGGAGGCTGAGGGGTGATCTTATAGAGGTCTGTAAAATGATGAGGGGCACAGATCAGCTAGATGGTCAATATCTTTTCCCAAAGGTAGGGGAGTCTAAAACTAGAGGGCATAGGTTTAAGGTGAGAAGGGAGAAATACAAAAGTTTCAGAGGGGCAATTTTTTCACACAGAGGGTGGTAGGTGGCTGGAACAAGCTGCCAGAGATAGTAGTAGAGGTGGGTACAATTTTGTCTTTGAAAAAGCATTTAGATAGTTACATGGGTAAGATGGGTATAGAGGGATATGGGCCAAATGCGGGCAATTGGGATTAGCTTAGGGGTTTTTTTAAAAATGGGCGGCATGGACAAGTTGGGCCGAAGGGCCTGTTTCCATGCTGTAAACCTCTATGACTTCCCCCTTATTATGTATCAATTTCAGATATTTCGGTCGAGAATTTCCATTCCCTTACTTTTTGGTGGATAAGGAATGCCTTGAGTACTTAGATTACAGTATAATTTGATTCCTAATGACTGCATCACTGTCCCTAATTTTCACATCGCAGCAGAAAAAGCTCACTGTTCACAAATGAGGCGTCTCGATGGCGTGCGCTTTACCCACCATTCCTCGCGGTAGTGAATGTCCCCTATCCACAGCACGGGAGAGAGCTGCGCATCCGCAGTCAGGCAGTGTGTGGCGCATGCGCAGCGTGAATGATGGCAATGGGGAGAGACATTCCTTTGTCTCATCAGCAACCGGTAAGGATGCGGATACATGGAGGGAGGATTGGAACCGGCAGATGGACGGAGAGGATTTCTAAATATCTGCTGAAGGTCTCAAACCTCTAATAGTAATCCGCAGGTCCCGTGTTTACAGCTTCAGGTCTTTTTCCCGGGACGAGGCTCAGGTTAACAGCCGCCATCTTGATTCAGCAGGGAGCGGAGCGCCTGCGCTGGGATCTTTGTGACGCAACAGTGAGTGGGTGGGGCTTCAGCGTTTTATGCTCCCAACCGGGTCCTAGTGACCGGATCGCACAGCAGATTGAGCAACAGGTTTTCAACAGCTTCACCCACTCCCAGGGAACATTGGAGTATGGAAGTAAGCTGGCAGGGAACATAAAAACTGACTGTAAAAGTTTCTATAGATATGTAAAGAGAAGAAGATTGACAAAAACGAATGTTAGAAATGGGAGAATTCATAACGGGGAATAAAGAAATGGCTGAGGAATTAAATTTGTACTTTGCTTCAGTTTTCACAAAGGAAGATGTGAATAATGTACCAGAAGGGCTGAAAGAAACATGTTTTAGTCAGGGGCTGAAGGAAATCAGCATCAGTTGAGAAATGGTTTTGGGGAAATTGATGGGATTGAAGGTGGATAAATCTCCAGGTCCAGATAATCTTCATCCCAGAGTACTTAAGGAAGTGGTCCTGGAAATAGTGGTTATTTTTCAAAATTCTTTGGAATCGGTAATAGTTCCTACAGATTGGAGGGTAGCTAATGTAAACCCACTGTTCAAAAAGGGAGGGAGAGAGAAAACAGGGAACTATAGACCAGTGAGCCTAACATTGGTACTGGGGAAGTTGCTGGTGTCTATTATCAAGGATTTCACAACTCGGCATTTGGAAGGCAGTGGTATAATCAGACAAAGACAGCATGGATTTACAAAAGGGAATCATGTTTGACGAATCTATTGGCATTTTGTAAGGATGTAAGTAGTAGAGTTGGCCGAGAAGAACCAGTGGATGTGGTTTATTTTAGACTTTCAGAAGGCTTTCGACAAGGTCTCACATAACAGACTGCTATGTAAAATTAAAGGACATGGTATTGCAGGGAATGTCTTGAGATGGATAGAAAGCTGGTTCGCAGATAAGAAGCGAAGCGTTGGCATAAATGAGTCTTTTTCTGATTGGCAGTCAGTGATTAGTGGGGTTTGGCAGGGATCTGTGCGAGGACTCCAACTCTTCACATTATATATTAATGATTTGGAAGAGGGAACTGAATGTATTATCTCCAAATTTGCAGATAATACAAAGTTGGGTGGGAGGGTGAGCTGTGAGGAGGCTGCAGAGATGCTTTAGCGTGATTTGGACAGACTGAGTGTGTGGGCATCAGCATTGCAGTTGTAGTATAGTGATGATAAATGTGAGTTTATTCACTTTGGCAGCAATAATAGGAAGACAGATTATTACTTGAATAGGTGTAAATTGAGGGAGGTGTATACTCAACAAGATGTTGGATTCCTCGTGCATCACTCACTGAAAGTAAGTGCTCAGGTACAGCAGGCAGTAAAGAAGGCAAATGGTATGTTGGCCTTCATAGCAAGAGGATTTGAGTATAGGGATAGGGATGTTTTGCTGCAGTTGTATAGGGTGTTGGTGAGGCCACACCTGGAGTATTGTGTACAGTTTTGGTGTCCTTATCTAAGGAAGGATGTCCTTGTGAGAGAAGGAATACAGCAAAGGTTTACCAGGCTGATTCCTGGGATGGCAAGTCTACCAAATGAGGAGAAACGAAATTGGTTAAGATTATATTCACTGGAGTTTAGAAGAGTGGGGTCTCATAGAAACTTAAAAATTCTAACAGGGTTAGATCGGGTAGATACAGAAAGAATGTTCCCAATGGTGGGGGGAGTCCAGAACTCAGGGTCATAGTTTGAGGATAAGGGGTAAACCTTTTAGAACTGAGGTGAGGAGAAATTTCTTCACCCAGAGGGTGATGAATGTGTGGAATTCACTGCCACAGAATATAGATCAAGGGATATGGGGGAACAGGAGGGGGTGGGGGTGGGGGGGGATTAGGATATTGAATTTGATGATCAACCATGACCATAATGAATGGTGGAGCAAGCTCGAAGGGCTGAATGACCTACTCCCACTTCTAGATTCTATGTTTCAGTGTGGAAAGTTGCCTGAAGCGGTGGCAAAATATTTGGTTACACTTCAGGCTCCTCATGTTTACATAGAAACATACTAGAAAATACAAGTGGGGAGGAGGCCACTCGGCCCTTTGAGCTTGCTCCGCTGTTCATTATGGTCATGGCTGATCATCAAATTCAACATTGTAATCCCGCCTCCCCCCACCCCCATCCCCCGTATCCCTTGATCCCCAAGGAATGTATCTAATTCCTTATTGAAATCAGACTCTACTTCTACTTTTGAGGAAGGGACTTCCAAAGATTCAAGACTCTCTGAATGAAAAAAATCTTCTCAGCTCTGTCTTCAATGGGCAGCACTGTTTTTTAAACAGTGACCCCCAGATTCTCCCATAAGAGTAAACATCCTCTCCACATCCAAGATCTTTCAGAATCTCGAAGGTTTAAATTAAGTTGCCTCTTACTCTTTTAAAGTCGAGCAGAAGCTAAACTTGAGCAGAGACAGTCTCTGGTGTTGTTGTATGGGACAGATTTACTTCTGGTCCTGTAATAAATGCATTTATTATTTCCAGTCTTGTAATATAGTCCTGTCGCTACGTTATATATTTCCAGTCATAGAGTCATTCCAGCACAGAAGGAGTCCATTGGACAACTCGAGTCCATACCGACTCTCACAGTAATTTCATAGTTTTTCATGATTTTCACAGTGACTTCATTGCAGTGTTAATGTCAGCATCCTTGTGACACTAATTAATAAATTATCAAAAATAAACTATAAACTGTCTGTCGAGCAATTCTGTCCGTCTGGAGTGGGTCCCATTCTGTAACCCTGCAGCACACATCCAATCACATTGAGAAATTATTGATCATCTCTGCTTGACTACCCCCACAGGCAGCAAGTTCAAGATCATCATCAGTCGCAACCCCCTGTATCTTCACCAACTGGAGCCATCCGATCCATTAAATATATTTTTAGTTCAGTCATAGCAGAGATATTTGTATCATCGATAGTCACAGGTGAGGTGCCTGAAGATTGGAGGGTGGCAAATGTTGTGCCTTTGTTTAAAAAGGGCTGCAGGGAAAAGCCTGGGAACTGCAGGCCAGTGAGCCTCACAGCTGTGGTGGGCAAGTTGTTGGAAGGTATTTTGAGAGACAGGATCTACAGGCATTTAGGGATGCAAGGACTGATTAGGGATAGTCAGCATGGCTTTGTGAGTGGTGAAGAAGGCATTCGGCATGCTTGGTTTCATTGGTCAGAACATTGAATACAGGAGTTGGGACGACTTGTTGAAGTTGTACAAGACATTGGTAAAGCAACACTTGGAATACTGTGTACAGTTCTGGTCACCCTATTATAGAAAGGATATTATTAAACTAGAAAGAGTGCAGAAAAGACTTATTAGGATGCTACCGGGACTTGATGGATTGAGTTATAAGGAGAGGCTGGATAGACTGGGACTTTTTTGTCTGGAGCGTAGGAGGCTGAGGGGTGATTTTATAGAGGTTTATAAAATAATGAGGGGCACAGATCAGCGAGATAGTCAATATCTTTTCCCAAAGTAGGGGAGTCTAAAACTAGAGTCCATAGGTTTAAGGTGAGATGGGCAATTTTTTCACACAGAGGGTGGTGAGTTACTGGAACAAGCTGCCAGAGGTAGTAGTAGAGGAAGGTACAATTTTGACTTTTAAAAAGCATTTAGACAGTTATTATGGGTAAGATGGGTTTAGAGGGATATGGGCCAAATGCGGGCAATTGGGACTGGCTTAAGGGTTTAAAGAAAAAAGGCGGCATGGACAAATTGGGCTGAAGGGCCTGTTTCCATGCTGTAAACCTCTATGACTTTAAATAGACTGGCAGTCTGCATGGAGATTTTCAGCTCTCTGTGTCCAGTGAGCATGGATCTGTCAATCAGCACTTTCAAGAGAATATGGAGGGTGAATATTAGATACAGCAGAGTGAGAATGGAGGGAGAGTGTGTGGGATGGAGATTTACAGCTTTTGGGGAATGGAAGAGGAAAGAATGTTCCATTGAAACTAGAATTGTCTGTTCTGAATTTCTATCCTGTATTGACTGTGATGACTTTTGTAAACTCCTTTTACAGGCTATCAGAAGGTGAGGATTTACAGACAGAAATCTCGAACCAAACATCACGTCAACATCTGACAGAGTCACTCAATTCAATGGGACCTGAATATCATCGGCCTTTGAATCTAGAAGGAGAAATGTTTCTCTGTTCTGTCTGCTTCAGGAGATTTTAAACATCAGTGAGACTGGAAAGCGCCGAATCTCACACACCAGAGTGAGAGTGTTCCAGTGCACTGTGTGGAAAACGCTTCAGTTGCACAGCCTGAAAAAACATCGCAGCATTCACAGCGGGGAGAGACTGTACCCGTGTTCTGTGTATGGACGAGGCTTCAACTGATTGTCCGACCTGGAGAGTCACAAGGACACCTGCACCATGGAAAAACGGTGGAAATGTGGGGACTGTGGGAAGAGATTTAGATACCCTTCTCATCTGGAAACTCATCGACGCAGCCACACTGGGGAGAGACCGTTCACCTGTTCTCAGTGTGGGAATGGATTCAGTCGATTATCCACCCTGCAGACACACCAGAGAGTTCACAATGAGGAAAGGCCATTCATCTGCTTTCATTGTGGGAAGAGATTCACTCAGTCATCCGCCCTGCAGACACACCAGCGAGTTCACAATGAGGAGCGACCATTCATCTGCTCTCAGTGTGGGAAGGGATTCAGTCAGTCATCCAGCCTGCGGACACACCAGCGAGTTCACACGAGGGAGAGGCCGTTTACCTGCTCTCTGTGTGGGAAGGGATTCACTCAGTTATCCCATCTGAAGACACACCAACGGTTTCACACTGGGGAGAGGCCGTTCACCTGCCCTCAGTGCGGGAAGGCATTTGCTCAGTTATCCACTCTGCAAACACACCAGCGAGTTCACACCAAGGAGAGACCGTTCACCTGCTCTCAGTGTGGGAAAGGATTCACTCAGTTATCCAATCTGCGGAGACACCAGCGAGTTCACATGTGATTCCAGGGGTTGGATTCTGCTGTTATTGTTTCTGCTCTCAATTACATCCAGGACTGCATTTTGTTCATTCTCACAGTTGGTCAATGGGGAGGGTCGGAGGGTTTCTTTCTGCTGGACTGGCCGGTCTCACCACTTTGCCTCCAGTGGGCTGATAATCTTTTAACCTTGTTGCGAATATCTGGCTTTGGATTTCTCAAGGATCACAGAGTGAAAGAGCGTTAGGAAGTTAAAAGATATTTTGTTCACAATTATGTTTGGAAGCCTCGCAAAGCACGCAGAGGGAGTAGTGAGCATGAGGAACTGAAAGAGATTAGTATTCGTGAAAAAGTAGCACTGGAGAAATTAATGGGGTTGGAAGTGAATAAATCCCCAAACAGCTGCTGATCTACATCCCAGAGTTGGAAGAGGTGGCTGTGGAGATAGTGGATACATTGGTGGTCATCTTTCCAAATTCTATAGATTGTGGAATGGTTGCTGCAGATTGGAAGGTGGTAAATGTAACCCCACTGTTTAAGGAGGGAGAGAGAAAACGGGGAACCACAGACCCATCAGCCTGACATCAGCCGGAGGGAAAATGCTACAATCTATTGTACAGGATGTGATAACAGATGAATATGCACATTCAGAATAGGGGTACGTCCCTCGAGCCTGCTCCACCATTCAATACATACACAGCTGATCTGATTGTAACCTCAACTTCACATTCCCACCGACCCCCCAATGAGCTTCAGACTAAAACTCCCTCCTCTGGGCAACATCTGGAAGAAATCAATGTTTCCCCCTTTCCATTTCTTTTCTCATTCTGGGGGGAATTGGGGACTTGCAGCAACTGAAGGGAAAGGAAGTGAATCCAGGGAGGCTGCAGACTCTGGAAAGGTTGGCCCAGGTCTCTCTCTCTTAAAGATATTGACATCCTTTGCTCCCTCAGCTTGACACATTTATTTGTCTGGCTAAAAGGATGGTCTCTTTCCGAATGTTAACAATTAAAGGGTTGTTTCCCCAGGAAATGGCTGACATTTCAGGGGACAATGTAGTCAGGTAGGTGATGTCTCTGTTATGACTCGTGTTATATTTACATACTCTATATTTATGATTTTCTGGTACAGTAGGTTTATTATATTTCTAATCTTGCAGTATACTACTCGTCCTGCACCTGAATGCAGGGCTGCCAGATGAGGGAGTGGTGGATGGAACTTTGCAAAATGTATTCTGTTTATTTTCTTACAAGTCAATACATTTTAATTTTTAACATCACAGGTTTTGTTTTTATCTTCACACAGGCCAAAACCTCCTCCTGTCTCCAACACCTGTGAGTAAAACACCTTATTTTTCTCCCCCTTTCCATTTCTTTTCTCATTCAGGAGGAAATTGGGGACTTGCAGCAACTGAAGGGAAAGGAAGTGAATCCAGGGAGGCTGCAGACTCTGGAAAGGTTGGCCCAGGTCTCTCTCTCTCTCTCTCTTAAAGACATTGACATAATTTCCTCTCTCAGCTTGACACATGTATTTGTCAGGCTAAAAGGATGGTCTCTTTTCTAATGTTCACGGGCTGGTTTCCCCAGGAGATAGAAACCTGCTCGACCATCCATTATGATCATGGCCGATCATCCCTCCCAATATCCCTTCAGCGCCGAGAACTCTATCTAATTTCTTCTTGAAATCACACAATGTCTTGGCTTCAGCTACTTTCTGTGGGAGTGAATTCCACACATTCACCATTCTCTGGGTGAAGAAATTTCTCACTTCAGTCCTGAAAGGTTGACCCCTTATCCTCAACTCCCCCACCATCAGGAACATCGAGAGATGGCTGACATTTAAGGGGACAGTAAATATAGGACAGACATCTGTCTAATGTTGTTACATGGTACATAATTGGTTCTGTAACAAAATACATTTATTATTTCTAGTTTTGTAATATAGTACTTTAGCGACATTATATATTTCCATTATACATTCACAGCACAGGTGTCCATTCAGTAACTCGAGTCCATGCCGACTTTCTGTCGGACAATACAGTCAGTCCCACTCCTCCTCTATAGCCCTGTTCCCCTGCAAGTTTATTTCCTTCAGATGCCCAACCCAATTTATTTGAAATTATTCTTCTCCACTTCCACCACTGGTGTGATTTTCTGATTATGCCCATCGCTGTCTAAATAAAGTTCTTCCTCACACACCCCCTACTCTATCTCAAATTAAAAGATACAGCACTCTCGATCAAACATTTTCTGGACAGTTAATTGTGCATCTGAAGAGATATATGTACATTTACTGAATTAAAATGTTTGGGTGTCTGACTCCAGGACCTTGTATCGATAGATCAACATGACTCACTGATTCAGGAGAATTGGGAGGGTGAATGTTAGACACATCAGAGTGAGAATGGAGGGACAGTGTGTGGGACGGAGATTTACAGCTTTTGGGATTTTAAAAAATGTATTAGTGTCACAAGTAGGCTAACATTAACACTGCAATGAAGTTACTGCGAAAATCCCCAAGTCGCCACACTGTTTGGGTACACCAAGGGAGAATTTAGCATGGCCAATCCACCTAACCCGTGGATTGTGGGAGGAAACTGGAGCACCTGAAGGAAACCCATGCAGTCACGGGGAGAATGTGCAGACTCCACACATCACATCAACATCTGACAGAGTCACTCAATTCACCGGGACCTGAATATCATCAGCCTTTGAATGTAGGAGAAATGTTTGTCTATTTTGTCTGCAACAGAAAATTTTAAACTGGAAAAGCACCTGGACGCACAGAGATCCGAGTGAGAATGTTTCAGCTTTAACTAGTTACACAGTTTTTCAAAACATTACCCTTTGGAGTCGGGAAAGACGCTCTCCGTGTTCTGTGTTTGTGGACACCTCAGTTGGTTCTTGAACGTGGAGAGTCACAAGGACACCTGCCCCATGGAGAAACCTTGGGAATGTGGGAAGGGATTCGTTACCCCATCAAGACTGGAAAGTCACCAACGCGTTCACACTGGGGAAAGGCCATTTACTTGCCCTGATTGTGGGAAGGGAGTCACTCAGTTATCCCACCTGTGGACACACCAGTGAATTCACACTGGGGAGAGGCCTTTTATCTGCACTGAATGTGGGAAGGGATTCACTCAGTCATCCAACCTGCTCGGACACCAGCGAGTTCACACTGGAGAGAGGCCATTCACCTGCACTGAGTGTGAAAAGGGATTCAGAGATTCATCCACTCTGCAGAAACACCAGAGAGTTCACACTGGGGAAAGACCATTCACTTGCTTTGATTATGGGAAGCAATTCCAAGATTCCTCCAGCCAGGTGAGACACCATCAATTTTATACGGGGAGAGGCCGCTCACCTGCTCTGACTGTGGGAAGGGATTCACTCAGTTATCCACCCTGCAGACACACCAGCGAGTTCACAATTGCTTACATGAGGTGGATTCTTCTGTTAATCACATCCAGGACTGAACCATGTTCATTCTGACAGTTGGTGACGTGGGAGGGTCGGAGGGTTTCTTTGAGTCTGGGAGAGCACATTTCCACTGAATGATCCACAAAAACTGATGAAGGACATTTATTTACTCCAGGAGAGTAAATAGTGTTTTCCCCCGACTACATGCAGTTCTACAATAAACGCAGAAAGAACTGGAAAAATGCAGCCGGTCTGGCAGCATCTGTGGAGAAGAATTTTGTAGAACAGAAGCAAAAGGCGAGGTAATGGTTGTTGTAAAGAAGTGAGTGTTCAGGACAGAATAATGAACATCTCTGTCTGAAACAAAAAAACCATGAAAACAAGTTCAGGGGGTGAAGTTGTTGAACTCAATGTTGAGTCCAGAAGGCTGTAAAGTGCCTCATCGGAAGATGAGGGGCTGTTTGTCCAGCTTGTGTTGGGCTTCTCCGGAACATTGCAGCAGGTCGAGGACAGAAATGTGAGCGTGAGAGCAAGGTGGTGAATTCTAATGGCAAGCGGAAGGTCAGGGTCATGCTTGTGGACTGAGCGGAGGTGTTCCACAAAGAGGGCAGGGAACAGGCTACAGATGAATTCAAGAGAAACCATTTGTGTCCAGAACATTGTGAAGATCCTTTTACTCTGGTTGTCTTTGATCCTCAAGTCATTTTCTGTTTGTTTTAACCATGTTCTGTTTCATTGATAAACTTTTATCAGTAAAAATATTTGATTGTTCTGGACTTTTCCTGGTGAGATTGATGCACTTTAGGGAAAGTGGGTGAGAGGGGTTGGCAGGCTCTTTAACAGAAAGTGAGTCCCTCTAAGCTAATTGGCAAAGGAGCCAGAGGGGGAGAGATTTTATTTTTTTGACAAAGCGAGTTGTTCTGATCTGCCTGAAAGCAGATTCAATAGAATCTTTCCAAAGGGCAAAGACTTGAAAGGGAAGAATTTGCAGGACTGTGGGGACAGATCAGTGTGGTAGGATGAATCAGACAGTCCTTTCAAAGAGATAGCAGGGGCACGATGGGCTGAATGGACTCCTGCATCCTGTCAATCTCAGCCTCCTGCTTCTGTGCAGGTTAAAAGGGACAGATTTCAGTGCAACCTCTTCCCTGTATATGTATTTAAAGAGACAGGTTTCTCTTTAGCTCTGAGTGACTGATATAACAATTGTTTGGAGGCCCATTTCCCACTCAGTCCTCCAGCACCTTCCTGTCTCTCTATTATTGCGACGCTCATGGCAGTTTCCCAACTGGAGTGCAGGCCCCATTATTCTCAGCTAAATTCAGCCCTCAGCTCCGTCGCCTGGCTGTCATTGACACGAGCAATAGAGAGACAGAAAGGTGCCCCAGGCTCAAATGGGAAATTGAAACGTGTGGCTTTAAATGAAATGTTAGGATCTCTGTAACGATCAACAATTTAATAAAAATGAATTCTGAACCCAGTAAACAAATTAAAGAATCACATGATAAAACTTCAAGTTTTCTGATGTTTATTCCAACAAACTGGAAGCAACAATGATTAAACACTTTTTCATCGGGAACATAGCCCTTAAACTGTAAAATTAAACTTTGTCCTTTTACTCTTAACACCATTAAATATCCACTCAATGGATATATTTTACCCTGCCTTGGAATGTTGACACTCTTTCTCCAAAAACCAGCCCAAAGTGATTCTTTACTCCCCAAAGGGTTTATTTCCATTGTTTTCCTTTTCCAGTCTGGCAACCTTTAATTCCAGAACTGTCCTTCACAGTGATGGTTCTCCTGGACATTTTCCCGCTAACACAAGCAAGGCGAATCTTCCAGCCTTGTTTCACAATCCTCAGAAATCTGTGACCAACATTCGACATCGGAGCAGAAGTCGGCCATTTGGCCCTTTGAGTCTGCTCCACCGTTTATTTAGATCACGGCTGATCTACTTGTGTAGAGTTCCACATTCCCGTTCTACACCTGATACTTTTGACGCCCTTATCCAACAAGAATTGGTATAAAGGCAAAATTCTGCTGTTGTTGGAATCTGAAACAAAAACTGAAAATGCTGGACAATCTCAGCAAGTCTGACAGCATCTGTAAAGAGAGAATAGAGACAACATTTTGAGTCAGGATTACTCTTTATCAGAGGTGAAGACAAGGAAAATCTGACAACATTTATCCTGTCAGGGTCAAGAATTGGGAAGCAATCTATTAAACCTCCTCTGAACCACTTTCAATGCATTTGTATCATTTCTTAAATAGGAAACAAAGCTGCACCGAGTGTTCAAGATGCAGTCTCAGCAACGCCCTGTATAACTGAAGTACAACATCTTTACTTCTTTGTTCAATTTCTCTCGTAATAGAACAAAGAACAAAGAAAATTACAGCACAGGAACAGACCCTTCGGCCCTCCAAGCCTGCACCGAACATGCTGCCCGACTTAGCTAAAAAACCCTCCCCTTCCGGGGACCATATCCCTCTATTCCCATCCTATTCATGTACTTGTCAAGATGTCCCTTAAAAGTCACTGCCATATCCGCTTCCACTACCTCCTCCGCCAACGAGTTCCAGGCACCCACTACTCTCTGTGTAAAAAATCTGCCTCATACATCTCCTTTAAACCTTGCACCTCGCACCTTAAACCTACGCCCCCTAGTAATTGACTCTTCCACCCTGGGAAAAAGCTTCTGAATACCCACTCTGTCCATTCCTCTCATAACCGTGTAGTCTTCTATCAGGTCTCCCCTCAATCCCCGTCGCTCCAGTGAGAACAAACCAAGTTTTTTCAACCTCTCCTCATAGCTAACGCGCTCCATACCAGGCAACATCCTGGTAAATATTTTCTGTACCCTCTCCAAAGCCTCCACATCCTTCTGGTAGTGTGATGACCAGAATTGAACACTGTATTCTAAGTGTGGCCTAACTAAGGTTCTATAAAGCTGCAACATGACTTGACAATTTTTAAACTCAATGCCCTGCAAGCATGCCATATGCCTTCTTGACTACCTTCTCCACCTGCATTGCCACTTTCAGTGACCTGTGTACCTGTAGGTCACTATTAATACTCCTAAGGGTTCTGCCATTTACTGTATATTTCCGATCTGTATTAGACCTTCCAAAATGCATTACCTCACATTTGTCCGGAATAATAAAGGATCACATTCCATTTGTCAGAACTTTGATTTATTTGAACTAAGATTTATGGGGGTTCTCTTGTTTACAATAACCTCCCCGATCGTAAATCACACCAGGTTCCAGTGACTTAACCATATGGCAAGAAAGAATACTTTAAATGGTGAATTCAGGAAGTTTATTAATCATTAAAAACGTAACAAGTCAGAAACATAATAAACAGAGTGTTGATTAACAGTTAATGGAGAAAGTTTAACATTAACAATTGAACAGACTTCTCTCCATCCCTCTCAGACCAGGACATGAAGTGACCGCTCCAAAAACATGGATAACTTGTGAAACCAACAGCTCTCAACACCTCTCTGTAAACATCTCTCCCTCCACCTCTCTCCCAAATTGCCTTCTCAAGACCACTTTTTTATACTTTAAAAATGTCAAAAGACCATCTTAGCCAATTCCCATAAATCTTCAATTATAAACTAAAATAGACACGAGTTTCCTGGCAATTTAAAAATGAACTGTCTGCTGAAAGGGTTAACTTTTCTACAGAACCTAAAGGGGTGGGAAGTGAGCAGCAAAAACTTGGCACACAATTACATCACTTTACACAAGTTTAAAACAAAACAAATGATTTTAAACTTCATCTACTAATTTTTTTGTTATATTCCTCAACCTATTTAATTTGATCAGTTTTTGTTAGGGATGGGTAACTTCTGTTCTTTATAAACTGGTTCACTCATTTTGTTAATTCTACATGGGCTCAGAGAATCAGAACCCAGACTTTATCATCCTTATCCTTTTTCTCCCTTTGCCACCACTCCCTCTGTGTTGCGGGAGGGTCATGGGGATTCCAATCAGACCGAATCATTTTATCATAAAAGTAAAATACTGCGGATGCTGGAATCTGAAACAAAAACAGAAAATGCTGCAAGATCTCAACAGGTCTGGCAGCATCTGTGGAGCGAGAATAGAGCCAATATTTCGAGTCTGGATGTCCCTTTATAAGAGCTCTTACGAAGTGTCATCCAGACCCGAAAGATTGGCTCTATTCTCTAATCATTTTAATCGATAAGTTTCTTGTTCTTAGTTCCCGGGTTCCTGGCGCTGTGAGGCAGCAGTGCTAACCACTGTACCACCGTGCCGCCCCAGTTTAATTCTAACTCATTCTGAGTAAATATTCTCACCAAGTGCTCTGTTGGGGCCCTGCTAAGCAGCTTTAATGGTCCGTGATTGCAGAAACTGAGCAGTCACAGGAATGTGGTCAAGATAGTCCAGTCCCATAATGCCTCACATTCAATCTGCAGTCCTTCAATTATAACAGGATATGTGGCTGTCTGTAGCTGCCTCGGCCATGGTCAACCCCAACACTGCCTTCCTGAACTGCTACAATGCCTGAGGTGTAAGTACACCCACAGTGCTGTTAGGGAAGGATTTCCAGCTACACATTCCAAAACTTTCACTGGACTGTAGGTGGATATCAGATTGATATATTCCATTCAACCACACACCCCGCAAGGTGAGTTATTCCAATTCCTTTATTGTCCAGGACAAGATATTTACAATATCTTTAAAACAGAAATTAAACATTCCCATTTGATTTCAGGTATTAACATATTCTGTTAGTTTGTTCTTTATTGTCAATGTCAGGCTGAGGTTTTTCCTCTTGGAGGAAAGGAGGTTGAGGGGAGATTTGATAGAGGTGTACAAGACTCTGACAGATCTAGATAAGGTGGACAAAGAAAAGCTGTTCCCATTAGCTGACGGGACAAGGATGAGGGGGACACAGATTTAAAGTTTTGAATCAGAGATGCGAGGGGGGCGGTAGTGCGGAAGAATATTCTGATGCAGCGAATGGTAATGACCTGGAACTCGCTGCCGACGAGGGTGGAGGAAGTGGAGACAATAAACAATTACAAAGGAAATTGGATGGGCATCTGGGGGAGTTTTAAACAGAAATAGTGACTATTTCTTAACTTCCCAACACCCGGTCACTCTGTGATCCTTGTGAAATTTGAAACCAGGTATTCGCAACAAGACTCAAAGAGCATCAGCCCACTGGAGGCAAAGTCATGAGACCGGCCAGTCCAGCAGAAAGAAACCCCCTGACCCTCCCCATTGACCAACTGTGAGAATGAACAAAATGCAGTCCTGGATGTAACTGAGAGCAGAAACAATAACAGCAGAATCCAACCCTGGAATCACTCATGAACTCGCTGGTGTTTCTGCAGGTGGGATAACCGAGTGAATCCCTTCCCACACTGAGAGCAGGTGAATGGCCTCTCCCCAGTGTGAACTCGCTGGTGTGTCTGCAGGTGGGATGACCGAGTGAATCCCTTCCCACACTGAGAGCAGCTGAATGGCCTCTCCCCAGTGTGAACTCGCTGGTGTGTCAGCAGGCTGGATGAATCACAGAATCCCTTCTCACACTGAGAGCAGGTGAACGGTCTCTCTCCAGTGTGAACTCGCTGGTGTATCCGCAGGTGGGTCGACTGAGTGAATCCCTTCCCACACTGAGGGCAGGTGAATGGCCTCTCCCCAGTATGAATGCGCTCATGTGCCCGCAGATCGGATGACCAAGTGAATCCCTTCCCACACTGAGAGCAGGTGAATGGCCTCTCCCCAGAGTGAACTCGCTGGTGTGTCAGCAGGCGGGATGACAGAGTGAATCCCTTCCCACACTGAGAGCAGGTGAATGGCCTCTCTCCAGTGTGAACTCGCTGGTGTCTCTGCAGGCTGGATGACTGAGTGAATCCCTTCCCACACTGAGAGCAGGTGAATGGTCTCTCCCCAGTGTGACTGCGCCGATGAGCTTCCAGCTCTGATGGGACTCTGTATCTCTTCCCACAGTCCACACATTTCCATGGTTTCTCCATGGTGCAGGTGTCCTTGCCTCTCTCTTGGGTGGACAATCAATTGAAGCCTCGTCCACATACAGAACACGAGTACCGTCTCCCCCTGCTGTGAATGGTGTGATATTTATTCAGACTGTGTAACTGGTTAAAGCTCTTTAGTCCATGCGCTGGAACACACTCACTCGAGTGTGGCAGTGTGTTGGTGCTTTTCCAGTCACACTGATGTTTGAAATCTTTTCAAATCAACAGACCGGACAACCATTTTTCCTTCTAGATTCAAAGTCCAATGATATTCAGCTCCCAAGGAATATGACTCTGTCAGATCTGACATGACGTTTGAGATTTCGGGCTGTGATTCCTCTTTCAATATCCTGTGAAATGAGTTTACACATATCATCAGTGTCAGTACAGGATAGAAATTCAGAACAGGATTCTATTTAAAAATGAAAGTGGATGGGCACTTGAAGGAAATAAACTTTCAGGAGAATGGGGATATAGAGTGGGAATGGGACTGGAATGTTATACAGAGAGTCAGCATGGACTCGAGTTACCAAATGGATTCCTTCTGTGCTGTAATGACTTTATGATTGGAAATGTATAACATTGCTACAGTATTATATTACAATGCAAGAAATAATAATAAATGTATTTTATTACAGAAACATAAATAATATATCTAATCTGGGTACCATATAATAACACTAGACATATCTCTGTTCTATATTAATTTACTGTGCCCTGAAGTGTCAGCCATCTCCTGCCCTTTAATTGTGAACATGAGGAAAGAGACCATCCTTTTAGACAGAAAGAAGATTAACGTTTCAGGGTGGGCAGAATGAATTACAGGGAATAAAAATGTATCAGATTTTGTTGGTCAATATAAGCTCAGAATGGGGGAGGTGGCTAGATGGGTGGAGAACTGCCTTGGTCACAGAAGACAGAGGGTGGTAGTGGAAGGCTCTTTTTCCGGCTGGAGGCCTGTGACTAGTGGTGTTCCGCCAGGCTCTGTATTGGGACCTCTGCTGTTTGTGATTTATATAAACGATCTGGAAGAAGGTGTAACTGGGGTGATCAGTAAGTTTGCGGACGACACAAAATTGGCAGGACTTGCAGATAGTGAGGAGCATTGTCAGAAGCTACAGAAGGATATAGATAGGCTGGAAATTTGGGCAAGGAAATGGCAGATGGAGTTCAATCCTGATAAATGCGAAGTGATGCATTTTGGTAGAAATAATGTAGGGAGGAGCTATACGATAAATGGCAGAACCATAAAGGGTGTAGATACGCAGAGGGACCTGGGTGTGCAAGTCCACAAATCCTTGAAGGTGACGTCACAGGTGGAGAAGGTGGTGAAGAAAGCATATGGCATGCTTGCCTTTATAGGATGGGGCATAGAGTACAAAAGTTGGGGTCTGATGTTGCAGATGTATAGAACATTGGTTCGGCCGCATTTGGATGAATTTGGTCGCCACACTACCAGAAGGACGTGGAAGCTTTGGAGAGAGTACAGAGGAGGTTTACCAGGATGTTGCCTGGTATGGAGGGGCTTAGTTATGAGGAGAGATTGGGTAAACTGGGGTTGTTTTCCCTGGTAAGACGGAGGATGAGGGGAGACTTAATAGGTGTATAAAATTATGAAAGGCATAGATAGGGTGAACGGTGGGAAGCTTTTCCCCAGGTCGGTGGTGACGTTCACGAGGGGTCATAGGTTCAAGGTGAAGGGGGGGGAGGTTTAACACAGATATCAGAAGGACATATTTTACACAGAGGGTGGTGGGGGCCTGGAATACGCTGCCAGGCAAGGTGGTGGAGGCGGACACACTGGAAACGTTTAAGACTTATCTAGATAGCCATATGAACGGAGTGGGAATGGAGGGATACAAAAGAATGGTCTAGTTGGGCCAGGGAGCGGCATGGGCTTGGAGGGCCGAAGGGCCTGTTCCTGTGCTGTATTTTTCTTTGTTGTTAGAAGTGGAAGGGAAATGATCTCCAGTGGAAGAGAAACAATTCCTGAACATTGTAAGACTAAACTGGTAAATCAGCAGTGAATAGAGTTGTGAAGTGGTAAAGACCTCATCAAGACATAGCTTGCGGAAATAATAGTTAAAATACACCCATTATTAGAGGCAGAGGAAGGTAGACAATGGCAGAGAGCTGATCAGGGAGGGCAGAGGTCAAACAGAGAAATGGATGGCCGTTTAAAAATTCATAAAAAGCATGGTTAGCAAGTTTGCAGACAATACTAAATTAGGAGGTATCGCTGATAGTGACGAAGGTTATCAAATATTACAGGGGGATCTTGATCAGTTGATCAGTTAGGGAAGTGGGCCAATGATTGGCAAATGGATTTCAGTACAGATAATACAGAGTACAGAGGCACAACCTCAGGCTAAAGGGACGATCCTTTAAAACAGAGATAAGGAGGAATTTCTTCAGCCAGAGAGTGGTGAATTTGTGGAACTCTTTGCCGCAGAAGGCTGTGAAGGCCAGGTCATTGACTGTCTTTAAGACAGAGATAGATAGGTTCTTGATTAATAAGGGGATCAGGGGTTATGGGAAAAAGGCAGGAGAATGAGGATGAGAAAAATATCTGCCATGATTGAATGGCGGAGCAGACTCGATGGGCCGAGTGGCCTAATTCTGCTCCTATGTCTTATGGTCTTAAGTGTGAGTGTTGCATTTTGGAAAGTCAAATCAGGGTAGAACTTATACAGTGAATGGTAAGGCCCTGGGGAGTGTTGGGGAACAGAGGAACCGAGGAGTACAAGTATATAGTTTGTTGAAAGTGGCATCACAGGTAGACAAAGTGGTGAAGAAGGCATTTAGCACACTGGCCTTCATCGTCAGGGCACTGAGTATAGGAGTTGGGACATTATGTTATAGTTGTATGAGTCGTTGGTGAGGCTGCACTTGGAGTATTGTGTACAGTTTTTGTAACCCTGTTGTAGGAAAGACATTGATAAACTGTAAAGAGTGCAAAGAAGATTTATGAGGATGTTGCCGGGACTAATGGGCCTGAGTGATCGCGAGAGGTTGGACAGGCTCGGGTTTATTCCTTCGAACGTAGGAGAATGTGGGGTGACTATAATGAAGTGTATTAAATAATGAGGGGCATAGATTGGATGAACCCACATTGTCTTTTTGCCAGGGTTGGGGAATTGAAAACTCGAGGGCATAGGTTTAAGGTGAGAGAGGAAAGATTAAAAGGGACCTGAGGGGCAACGTCTTCATGCAGAGGGTGGTGCGTACATGGAATGAGCTGCCAGAGAAAGTGGTTGAGGCAGGTTCAAACAGCAGGTTTAAACATTTAAAAGGCATTTGGATAAGTACATGAATTGGAAAGGATTAGAGGGATATGAGCCAAACATGGGCAATTGGGACTAGCTGGGAGGGCACCATGGTTGGCATGGATCAGTTGGGCCCAAGGGCTGTTTCCGTGCTGTATTGCTCTATGACTCTATGTGTTGGCTGCGTCAGCATCTATTGCCCATAACTCATTGCCCTTGAACTGAGTGGCTTGCATTGCTGGGGGATGTGGTAATTTCCTTCTTTAAAGGACATTATGAAATTGGATGAATTTTTACAACAATTGTCATCAATGGGCTTCTAATTCTAGATTTTTACTGAATTCAAATTTCAACATCTGGCCATTGTGGGATTCGAACCCAGGGTTCACAGTGTATTGCCCTGGATCCCTGTATTACTAGTCCAATGACACTATCACTGCACCATTGGCAAAGGAGCCACAATAGCCCGAGATCCATGGAATCAGAGCATGCTCTAAATTTAATTTAATGCTCAGTAACACTCACCCCAAAACAATTTCACTGTTTTCAACATTTTAAATCTGCTGGAGTCTACATCTGCAAAGATCTCAGAGAGATTGGTGTCCGGGCAAAATGTTGCAATCTTCAAATCTTCTCCCTGTAAATGAGGAAAGTTATCGGTGTAATTCAAGGTTTGTAATTCAGGACAGACAAACATTTCTTTTGGTCTGAGTTTGCTGTGAGTAAATCCTCCCCTTCTAACCCCCTGTAAAAGGAGTTTCCAAAATCCATCAGCATCTGTCCAGAACAGAAATTCAAAACATCCTCTCCTGTTACCTGCACAGAATTACTTTAGCTGGGACAAAATTGCAGTGGAGGCAGTTCAGAGAAGATCCAGTTGGTTGATTCCTTTCAGGTTGAGCAGCTGGGGCCTGTACTCTTTGGAGTTTAGAAGACTGAGAAATAATCTTAATGAAACATCTGGGAATTTAAGGGTGGCACAGGAGTTAGCACTGCTGCCTCACAGCACCAGGGTCCCAGGTTCAATTCCAGCCTTGGGTCACTGTCTTTGTGGAGTTTGCACATTTTCCCCATGTCTGTGTGAGTTTCCTCCGGGTGCTCTGGTTTCCTCCCACAGTCCAAAGATGTACGGGTTAGGTTGATTGACTGTGCTAAATTGACCCTCGTGTCAGGGGGATTAGCAATGTAAAAGCAGGGGGTTGTGGGGATGGGGCCTGGGTGGGATTGTGGTCGATACAGACTTGATGGGCTGAATGGCCTCCTCCTGCACTGTAGGGATTCTATGATTCATATGATATAAGGTGCTTGACAACGTAGATGCTGAGAGGATGCTTCCTTTGGTGTGGGAATCAAGGAAAAATAAAGGATTTAAGGTTAAGATGGAGAGATCTTTTTTCTCAGTGGCCTGTTGATCTTTGGAACTCTGTCTTCACCAGTGAGGATTGGAGGCAGGTCATTGAATATATTCAAAGCTGAGGTTCTGAACCACAAGAAACTCATGGGTATGGATGGGGTGGGGGTAGCAAAGTCATAGAGATTTACAGCATGGAAAACGGCCCTTTGGCCCAACTTGTCCATGCCGCCTTTTTTTAAAACCCCTAAACTGGTCCCAATTGCCCGCATTTGGCCCATATCCCTCTCTACCCATCATACGCATGTAACTATCTAAATGCTTTTTAAAAGACAAAATTGTACCTACTTCTACTACTACCTCTGGCAGCTTGTTCCAGACACTCACCACGCTATCGAATTACAATGGGATCTTGATCAATTGGACCAGTGGGCTGACGAATGGCAAATGGAGTTTAATTTAGACAAATGCGAGGTGATGCATTTTGGTAGATTGAACCAGGGCAGGACTTACTCAGTTAATGATAGGGAGTTGGGTAGAGTTACAGAACAAAGAGACCTAGGGGTACATGTTCATAGCTCCTTGAAAGTGGAGTCACACGTGGACAGACTGGTGAAGGCGGCATTCAGCATGCTTGGTTTCATCGGTCAGAACATTGAATACAGGTTTTGGGACGTCTTGTTGAAGTTGTACAAGACATTGGTAAGGCCACACTTGGAATACTGTGTGCAATTCTGGTCACCCTAGTATAGAAAGGATATTATTAAACTAGAAAGAGTGCAGAAAACATTTACGAGGATGCTACCGGGACTTGATGGATTGAATTATAAGGAGAGGCTGGATAGACTGGGACTTTTCTCTGGAGCATAGGAAGCTGAGGGGTGATCTTTTAGAGGTCTATAAAATAATGAGGGACATAGATCAGCTGGTCAATATCTTTTCCCAAAGGTAGGGGAGTCTAAAACTAGAGGGCATAGGTTTAAGTTGAGAGGGGAGAGATACAAAAGTGTCCAGAGGGACATTTTTTTCACACAGAGGGTGATGAGTGTCTGGAACAAGCTGCCAGAGGTAGTAGTAGAGGTGTGTACAATTTTGTCTTTTAAAAAGCATTTAGACAGTTACTTGGGTACGATGGGTATAGAGGGATATGGGACAAATGCGGGCAATTGGGATTTTAATATAAAGACGGCATGGACAAGGAGGGCCGAAGGGCCTGTTTCCATGCTGTAGACTTCACTGACTCTATGACTCTCTGTGTGAACAAATTGCTCCTCTGGGCACTTTCGTATCGCTCCCCTCTCACCTTAAACCCTTGCCCTCTAGTTTTAGACTGCCCCACCTTTGGGAAAAGCTATTGACTATCGAGCTGATCTGTGCCCCTCATTATTTTATAGACCTCTATAAGATCACCCCTCAGCCTCCTACGCTCCAGAGAAAAGTTCCTGTCTATCCTACCTCTCCTGAGAACTCAAACCATCAAATCCCGGTAGCATCCTAGTAAATCTTTTCTGCACTCTTTCTAGTTTAATAATATCCTTTCTATAATAGGGTGACCAAAGAACAATACAGCACAGGAACAGGCCCTTCGGCCCTCCAAGCCCGTGCCACTCCCTGGTCCAAACTAGACCATTCTTTTGTATCCCTCCATTCCCACTCCGTTCATGTGGCTATCTAGATAAGTCTGAAATGTTCCCAGTGTGTCCGCCTCCACCACCTTGCCCGGCATTGCTCCTCTGGGCACTTTCGTATCGCTCCCCTCTCACCTTAAACCCTTGCCCTCTAGTTTTAGACTCCCCTACCTTTGGGAAAAGATATTGACCATCTAGCTGATCTGTGCCCCTCATTATTTTATAAACCTCTCTAAGATCACCCCTCAGCCTCCTATGCTCCAGAGAAAAAAGTCCCAGTCTATCCAGCCTCTCCAAAGTAGACATGATCTTATTGAATGATGCAGCAGGCTCAATGGGCCGAATGATTTCTCGAGGAATTAAGGGCTATGGGGAGAGAGCGGGTAAATGGAGTTGAAATCAACCATGATTGAATGGTGGAGTGGACTCGATGGGCCGAATGGCCTTACTTCCGCTCCTATGTCTTATGGTCTTATGACGGGCTCCTGTTTCGAATTCTTATTCCGATGTTCTTGGATAGCTGCGCATGCGCCCTGCTCCCTATTGTCCCTCTGAAGATAGAGGTTCTGAACCAGCCCCTGAAACCACGCCCATTGTGACCCCCGACGGCAGCGCATGCGCTCTCCTTCCCCGCTGAAACAAGATGGCGACCGAAAACCGGAGCCTGTTCGCGGGAAAAAACACCGGGAGCTGCAAACCCGGAACCGGCATGGTCTTATTCAGGCCTTGCAACCTGGAGGGGGCATTTCTGAAGCCTCCGCTCCCTCCCCACCCCGACTCCATTCCTCCCTCCGCCACACTGACTCTCACCCGCTGGAAAAAGCTTCCCCTGCACTCGCAGGGCTCCGAGCAAAGTGGCACTGCGCACACTCCAGATTCAGCACTGCGCCTGCGCAATAGGCTCCTGTGGAATGAAGAGGACACTTTCCCACCCGCAGGCGTACTTGGGAATTAACGGCGCCATTGTCAAAGACATAATAGAAAACTATCTGGTGCAATTGAGATGAATTAATTTTTAAAATACATTCCTCTGAATTTGTGATTAATTGGCCTGTGTACTAAGCAGATATTAATGTTCCACTTAAAATTAAAAGAGAAGGTGCAGGAAAAACGCAACAGGATTGAGAGAGAACCCACAGAGGCAAGTTATGAATAGAGTTCAGACTGAAACAACAATAAAAAAACCCACACGGGGGACCAGGAACTGAGTTCTGCATCCAACAGACAGCCTGATTTATGCCAGCTCCTAACTGTGTTTCTAAACTCGAACCTATAAAACAGTAACACAGAAACAAAACTCTGTAGAGATTGTTTCTGGGACAAAGAAAATAATTACTGGAGATAGTCATCAGGCCAGACAGCCTGTGAGAGTCACAAACAGAATTGAGGGTTCAGGTTGCTGACCTGCCCTCAGTCTGCAATTAAACATTTAGAGTTAGTCACTGACTAATGGCGGTCACAATTCCCACAATGGCGCCTCAGAAACCCCTCCATTCAAAAGTTGTTCGCCGGAATTCACTAATCATAGAATCCTTACAGTGCAGAAAGAGGCCATTCGATCCATCGAGTCTGTACTGCAACGGCAACAATATATTCTGCACCCTACTCTTTTCCTTTCCCCCTATGTACTCTATCAATTTACTTTTTTTCTGTATAGCACGCAGGAAATAATACTTTTCACTGTATCCCAGAACATGCGACAATAATAAATCAAATTAGACACTACATATCTTGGACACCAAGGGACAAATTTACTAACCTGCACATCTTTGGGCTATGAGAGAAAAAACGGAGCACCCAGAGGAAGATTGTGCAAACTCCACACATGAGGTGGAGATGCCAACGCTGAACTGGGGTAAGCACCATAAGAAGCCTCACAACACAAGGTTAAAGACCAACAGGTTTATTTGGAACCACAAGCTTTCAGAGCGCTGATGAAGGAGCAGTGCTCTGAAAGCTCGTGATTCCAAATAACCAAAAGAGAAAATGCTGGAAAATCTCAGCAGGTTTGGCAACATCTGTAAGGACAGAAAAGAGCTTACATTTCGAGACCAGATGACTCTTTGTCAAAGCTTTGACAAAGGGTCATGTGGATTCGAAGCATCAGCTCTTTTCTCTCCTGACAGATCCTGCCATATCTGCTGAGATTTTCCAGCAATTTCTCTTTTGGTCTCAAATTCCAGCATCCGCAGTCATTTGCTTTGATTCCAAATAAACTTATTGGACTTTAACCTGGTGTTATGAGACATCTTACTGTGCAAACTCCACAGAGACAGTCACCCACCGCTGGAATCGAACCCAGACTCAGTGAGGCAGCAGTGCTAACCGCTGTGCCACAGTGAAGGGAGTTTGCCGCAAATTTCGGGTGACAACAATGGGCTGGATGTTGCTCAGAATGTGGAGCACTGCAGCAAAGTACAGACAGACAGAGACAGAGCAGCAAACTGGACTGAGAAATGGAGTCTGCAGACTGGAACTGGCAGCATGAGGAGAGGTTATTTAGTCTAACACTCACAGCAATCTACAATCCACCCCCATTACCGAGACAGTGAGACAGAGATTACAAACACTCACCAACACAGCTCCACTGAAACGTCCCAGGAAAAAGAGGGAATCTGTGGCAGTTCCTGTCCTGAAATAGCCCCAGGACTGTCACTCAAACCCCCAACCCGGCTCAGTTCACAGCTCAGCCTCTCAGCTTGCAGCTTCCTGCACCTTGAGCCAACCCTGCCCAGGTGTGGGAGGGATGTCGAACTACAGAGTGGGAGGAGGGGTGACCTCCTGCTGTGCCCCAAATAGTTTCTCCTTCCCCTCCCCCTTGGCGCTCTCAGCTCTCAATGTGGATGTGTTGATGGACATTGCAGAGCCTCACTGAGCTTATCCTGGGTCACCCCCTCCCCCTGGGTTCAGTGTGTTCAGTTCGTTGCTTCTTTCCCTGCTGAACCTTCAGTTAATCAAAAACAGAAAGTGCTGGAAAACCTCAGCAGGTCTGATCGCATCTGTGATCACAGATGCTGTCAGACCTGCTGAGATTTTCCAGCATTTTCTGTTTCAGATTCCAGCATCCGCAGTATTTTGCTTTTATCTTCGTTTAAACAAGCATTCTTTGATGGCCTTTACCCCCATTGCTCCTTTCCAGAGCTTCCCACCTTCTGCTATTGTCCCTGACTCCCACATTAACTGTCATTCCTCCCCTTTATCCCGCTCACATCCCGCTCGAAACTCAGGCTCAGAGTTTTCCCGCCATCTCCCCCTCCCCCAGCCTCCACATCCCAACACCCGGAATCTCTAACCCAGCGGTTCCAGTTTATCTGGTTTGAGTTCAGATTTGCCGCAGCACCGACAGGATTTCACTTCAAACCAGCCGGAACTGACTGCTCACAAATCCCAAAATGTTTCTCCAGCAGCCCGGGCTTGTTAATGTTGTTTGAAGTCAGCGCCCAAATGCAGTTACTCTCCTCAGTTTAAAAAACTTCTCCGTTTAATGTAAGGTATTATTCGCACCAGACACAAATATAAAATTGTGAACGTTACCCCCCCCCCCCCCCCCTCTCCCCTCCCCCCACCCCCCGGCCACCCAGACCCGAGCTGGGGTGTCCTGAGTAAGAGACATCTGTTCCAGGTGTGACAATTCTTACACATTCTCTGGTTGACATCAAACGGAAAACGCTGGAAATATTCATGAATGAAAGCAAATTGCTGCTTTTGTCAAAAGGGTCACCTGGACTCGAAACCTCAGCTCTTTTTGTCTCCTTACAGATGCTGCATTTTCTCTTTTGGCTGGAAATACTCAACAGGTCAGGCAGCCTCTGTGGAGAGAGAAACAGACTCAGTGTGACCTGTCATCGGAACTGGGAAATATAATATTATTTCTCGCAACTGAAAGAGACACTTTACAGCCTTCAGAACAAAACTGAGCTCAACAATTTTACACCACAATCTCTGCCCCCATTGTGTTCTGTGTTTCGTTGCTGCTTTTTTCACCTCATTTTCCTCTTGTTTTCTTTACTTTACATTCAGACTATCGCTCACCGGCTATTCACACCTCATCCAGAACATCTTTTGTGTCTTTACTTGTCCCAGTACCACTCGCTTTGGTCTTGGGCCGTGAAACATTTTGTCAGTTTGCAGATCTTTCATTTTGTCTCCTCCACCTCCCTCTCTCAATTCTTCAGAGGTCAGTCTTTGGCAAAGGGTCATCTGGACTCGAAACGTCAGCACTTTTCTCCCCTGACAGATGCTGCCAGACCTGCTGAGATTTTCCAGCATTTTCTCTTTTGGTTTCAGATTCCATCATTCACTGTAATTTGCTTTTATCCTGATTTTCCCTGTGTGGCTCTGGAGAGCACTTGAGACGTTAGGGACAGAGAAAACGAGATTTTTCACTCTCTCTCAGAGGGTCTTTGGTCTGTGGAATTCTCTTCCCCAGAGAGCAGTGGAGGCAGAGTCAATGAATATTTTTAAGGCTGAATAAATGGATTATTGATTGACAAGAGAGTCAGAGGATTTGGGGGTGGGGGGGGGGGGCGGCATGCGGGGGGGGGGGGGGAGAGGGGGGAGACAGAAAAATGGAGTTCTGGCCACAATCAGATCAGTCGGGATCTTGTCAAATGCTGGAGTAGAGGGGCCCAATGGTCCACTGCTGCTCCTCATTCATATGGATGTTTAGCTGTATGTTTCACTCTGTTTTTACCTCCATAGAAGCTGCTGGGCCTGTTGACTATTTGTGGCATTGACTGTTTTATTTCAGATTTTAAGACTCTGTAACATATCACTGTGTAATCCAACAATTAATCCAGTTCCCCTGGATTTCTGCTCTGTAACATATCACTGTGTAATCCAACAATTAATCCAGTTCTCCTGGATTACTGCGTTGTGGTATAGTGGTTAGCACCGCTGCCTCACAGCACCAGGGACCCGGGTTCGATTCAAGTTTTGGGTCACTGTTGAGTTTATTTGTTGAGTTTGCACATTCTCCCCGTGTCTGCGTGGGTTCCCTCTGGATGCTCCAGTTTTCTCCCACAGTCCAAAGATGGATGGATTATGTGGATTGGCCATGCTAAATTGCCCCTTAGTGTCGGGGGAACTAGCTAGGGTAAATGCATGGCGTTAAGGGGATAGGGCCTGGATAGGATTGTGGTCGGTGCAAACTCAATGGGCCGAATGGCCTCCTTCTGCACTGTTGGATTCTATGATTTTAGTTAGAAGTCTCACAACACCAGGTTAAAATCCAACAGGTTTATTTGGTATCACAAGCTTTCGGAGCACTGCTCCTTCATCAGGTGAGTCAATCGTCCATGATTCTAGATACAGACAAACTCACAGATGCACAAATACATTCACAGACACGCATATATGATTTCAAGAAGTAATTAGATATAGATCATGGGGCTAAAGGGATCAAGGGATATGGGAGGAAGGGGGGATCAGGATATTGAATTCGATGGTCAGCCATGATCAAAATGAATGGCGGAGCAGGCTCGAAGAGTCGAATGGCCTCCACCTGCTTCTCGTTTCTATCCTTCTATGGACACACACGCACACGCATGCACACACATGCACGCACGCACACACACACACTCAATCTCAGACACTCTCACAAAGACAGAGACAGACTGAGACCATGAAGGGTTGATGTTAGTCTCAGTCTAATCCACCTGCTGGGCACCAAACTAATAACAGAAGCAAATCTGAAACTCAGTGTGTGGGTTTTATTGTGAAATGAGATAATTTATAAATATATCCCCATAGCTCCGGGTGGGAGTGGAATTGATGATTTCTTGACTGTCTGTCTGCACTGCTGCCTCACAGCACCAGGGACCTGATTTAATTCCCGGCTTGGGTCACTGTCTGTGCAGAGTCTGCACGTTCTCCCCGTGTCTGTGTGGGTTCCCTCCGGGTGCTCTGGTTTCCTCCCACCGTCTGAAAGATGTGCTGTTTAGGTGCATTGACCCGAACAGGTGCCGGACTGTGGCGATGAGGGGAATTTCACAGTAACTTCATTGCAGTGTTAATGTTAGCCTTACTTGTGACTAATAAATAAATTTAACTTTTAACTTTAATTTTGTGATCTCATAGAATCGTAGAATCTTACAGTGCAGAAGAAGGCCATTCAGCCCATCGAGTCTGCACCAACCACAATCCCACCCAGGCCCTATCCCGGTAACCCCACATATTTAACCTGCTAATCCTCCTGACACTAGGGTCAATTTTGCATGGCCAGTCAACCTAAGCAGCACATCTTTGGACTGTGGGAGGAAACCTGAGCACCGGGAGGAAACCCACTCAGACACGGGAAGAACATACTGACTCCGCACAGAAGTGACCCAAGCCAGGAATTGAACTCAGGTCCCTGGCGCTGTGAGGCAGTAGTGCTAACCACTGTACCACCATGCCGCCCTCATCTCCTTGAACAAATAGTAAATTGTAGAGATTATAAAGTTTGAATTGTAATATCTAATGGTGTAAAGTATCTGGGAGCAGAGTGGATGTGATAAAGGCTGGAATACAGACTGTGGGAATGAGGGTGAAACTGCTGTGCAGAGTGAATGGTTCTTGTTGTAGGGAGGGATGGGAGGAGGGAGAGAGGGATGGAAGGTGAGAGGGAGGGATGGAGAAAGGGAGGGAGTGTGAGGTGGATGGAGGGAGAGAGGAATGAATGGGGGTGAATGTGAGAAGCTGAAGTTTACATTTGAAGAAGTTCCCAGTCTCTCTGATCTCCAGTCTCCAGCTGAACTGGGGAAGCTTTTGCACAGACTGTGCTGCTGCTGTTTCCCCTCCTGTCCACCAGGGGTCGCTGTAGGCCTCCCAGCTGCTGCTCCTCTTGCCCACTCCAGCCCACCTCACTGGAGCCCCGGGCCATTCTTGCCATCCTGCCAGGTCACGGGTACTGACGCCAATAGTAAAGTTTATTTATGAGTCACAACTAGGTTTACATTCACACTGTAATGAAGTTACTGTGAAAATCCCCTGGTCGCCACACTCCGGCACCTGTTCGGGGACACTGAGGGAGAATTCAGCTTGGCCAATGCACCTAACCAGCACATCTTTTGGTCTGTGGGAGGAAACCGGAGCACCCGGAGGAAATCCACACAGATACAGGGAAAGTGTGCAAACTCCACACAGTGACCCAAGCCGGGAATCGAACCCAAACCCCTGTGAGGCAGCAGTGCTAACCACTGTGCCACTGTACGACCCAGTGCTCTAAGGTTAAGTTTCTTCTTCAAACCTAAGATTCAGTGTCACATCAAGGCGGAGGAAAGGGAGTCCATTGGCTTCAGATGGATAATGATAAAAGTTAATATCCCAATTTATTCACTTTATTCCTTCAAGCTGAGGTTTACAAAGTGAAAATTCCGCTGTTTATAGCAGTGACTAAATAAGCAATGACCCAGCACATAGCTAGTAATGCAGAATTTATCCCATAGGCAGCTCCTTGGCTCATTGTCTGCTGATGTGTCATCCAGAGCTGTTTTCCTGGCAGTTTGTGTCAGTAGCAGGCTGCCGTTACCATCCACTCTTGGGCAGGGTGAGGAGACAGCTCCGACACCGACCTCAGCTGGAATGGGGATTGAACCAGACATTAGTCCGCAGGCCAGCAATGCTGCAGGAATTGCAAAGGGGCTGCACAGAGGTCCAGAATTAGAAGAGGGGGTTGTGGAGATGGAGGAAGCGTCTGCAAGACATGGGGACATTTTGGATTATCTCAAAATTACAGAATGTGGGAGACCAGTCAGGAATGTGTTGAAATTGTCAAGTCTGGCGGTAATGTGTGGATGTGGGATTCAGCAGCAGATGAAGGGCTGCACGGTGGAACAGTGGTTAGCACTGCTGCCTGACAGCACTGGGTTTCTGTGTCTGAGTTTCCTCTGGGTGCTTCCGTTTCCTCCTACATTCCAAAGATGTGCAGGTTAGGTGGATTGGCCATGTTAAATTATCCGTTAGCATCCAAAGATGTGTAGGTTAGGGGGGTTAGCAGGGTAAATGCACAAGGGTACAGGGCCCATCGAGTCTGCACCGACTCTCCAACAGAGCATCTTACCCAGGCCCTATCCCCGTAGCCCCACATATTTATCCCGCTATTCCACTGTGTTACTTGTTCATTACAATAGGGACCAGAGTCTGAGGTTATAAATGGGTGAGTTTACTCCAATAGTAATTCTTTCGACATCTGCCAAGTTTACAGCTATTAACATCCCACCTATCAAATAGCTCCAGCCTACATATGAGAGAACCAACATTCAGAGCTTTCACATCCTCATCCTGAAGTTACAAAACAGACTTTAGTCATCGGCCTGCTGATACATCGGCACATTCACACAGGGGTGGATTGGACTGTCATCTGTTTATTGTTCATCTTTAGTTCAATACAGTTTCTGAGTGATTTAAATTTAAAACAAGGTCTGCAGGCGTGAAGATTTATTGACACATGAATGAGAGATGCTGTGGGGCATTCAACAAGTCCAACCGGGCTGATTTACATCAGATAAATTCCAACTATCAGTATAAACATAATTTAGTTGGGATGTAATTAACAGCAGCAATAACAGCAGAATCACACCCCTGTGATCACTGGTGAACTCGCTGGTGTCTCACCAGGTTGTATGACTGGGTGAATCTCTTTCCACACATTGAACAAGTGAACGGCTTCTCCTCACTGTGAACTTGTTGGTGTCTCAGCAGAATGGATGACCGGGTGAATCCTTTCCCACACTCAGTGCAGGTGAACGGTTTGTCCTCAGAGTGATTTCGCTGGTGTGCGAGCAGAAGTTTTCTGCTTTTAAAGCTCTTCTCACAGTCAGAACATCTGAACGGTCTCTCATTTGTGTGAACAAGTTGGTGTGAAGTGAGAGAAGATAAACAAGTGAATCTCTTCCCACACACAGGGCAGGTGAACGGCCTCTCCCCAGTGTGAATTCGCTGGTGTACAGTGAGGTCGCCTGATCGCCTGAAGCCAGTCCCGCAGTGAGAACACATGAATGGTCTCTCGTCAGAGTGAGCACGTTGATGGTGATGCAGTTCCTCAGAACTTTTATAGCCTTTCCCGCAGTCTGGACATTTAAACAGTCTCTCTTCACTGTGAACTCGTTGGTGTTTCTGCAGGTTGGATGTTCGGTTAAATCCTTTCCCACATTCAGAGCAGGTGAATGGCCTCTCTCCAGTGTGAATGCGCTCATGTGCCACAAGGTGGAATGATGTCCTGAACCCCTTCTGGCAGTGGGAGCAGCTGAACGGTGTGGAACCGGTGTGAATGTACTGGTGCTCCCGCAGTGTGCGTGGAGTTTTAAAACTCTTTCCACACTCAGTGCATTTAAACTCTTTCCTGTCGGTGTGAACTCGCTGGTGTCTCTGCAGGGCAGAGAAATCTGTGAATCCCTTCCCACACACGGAGCAGGTGAAAGGCCTCTCCCCTGTGTGAATGTGCCGATGTATCAGCAGGGCCGATGACTGAGTAAATCCTTTTCCACATTCGGAGCAGGTGAACTGCCTCTCCCTGCTGTGAATGCACTGGTGAATCAACAGGCCAGCCGTCTGAGTGAATCCCTTCCCACACACAGGGCAGGTAAAAGGTCTCTCTCCAGTGTGAGTGCGTCGGTGATTTTCCAGGTCAACTGGGGAATTGAATCCTTTCCCACAGTCTCCACATTTATACGGTCTCTCCCTGATGTGACTGCGCTTGTGTCTTGACAGGCCAGACGATCGTTTGAAGCCTTGTCCACACACATGTGTATGTTTTCTCCCCACTGTGAATGGTGCTTTTTTCTTCCATGTTTAATGGCCTATGATATTTAGATCCTGATGAATCGAGGCACTCTGTCTGATCTTGATGTGATCCTTGATTTACAATTGTCTGTAATTCCTCACCTTCTAATCCCCTGAAAAATGAATTGAAAACAGAAAGAGGGAAACATAAGAGACAAGCCATTATAACACAAAGGCAAGATGTGAAATTGAGCTGAATGAATCTGGTAAATTGTGGGATTAGGAATAGGAAAAAGGATATGAAAGCTGCTGGATTGTCATAAAGCTTCAAACTGTTTACCAGTGCACTGAGGGAAAGGAACCCTTCACCCTTCAGAGCCCACAACAAAAATCCAGCCTTTCTGTGTGAAGAGGGAGAGGTCGGGAGGAGGGTGACGGAGAGAGACTTTATACATCAGCAACTCAACCAGCATTTTGGCAGAATCTCCCAAACCCACAATCTTTCCCACCTGGAAGTACCAGAGCAGCTGGGACATGGGAAAACTACACAACTCCCTGACTTGGACAAATATCACTATCCCTTCAATGTGACTGGGTTAAAATCCTAATACTGTTGCATTGTGGGAGCACCTTTACTATATGGACTGCAGAGGTTTAAGAAAAAGGCCAACTATCACCATCACAAAGGATAACTGGTGATTGGTAACATATCACTGTCAGTGCAGGATAGTAATTCAGGACAGATACCTGAGCCTTGTCAGTAACGTCCACATCCTAAGAAGTTTTATTTTTTTGCAAGTCTATCTGAAACTTGCAATGAAACAAAACCCACGACCACTACAATCTACAAGGACAAGGACAGTGGACAGATGGGAAACCACCATTTGGAATTCCCCCTCCAAGCCACTCACCATCTTGATTTGGAAATATGTCGCTTTCCTTCACTGTCATTGGATCAAAATCTTGGAATTCCCTCCCTAACGTCACTGTGGGTGTACCTACCACATGGATTGCAGCGATTCAAGAAGGCAGCTCACCAACAACTTTTCAAGGGCAATTAGGGATGGGAAATAAGTGCTGGTCTAATCAATGACACCCACCTCCATTGAATGATTTTGAGAAGTGACCTGGAATATCCATGAGAATACAATCCTACAATTATTCAGTGAAATACTTCACTCAGTCACACCATTTTCTGAGTTTACATTTGACTGGAGCTCTTGGATTCCGCTGTAATTGCTGCTGCTTGTGGAAGACTTTGGGACATTTACAATTCTCCACCTCTTACCACTCCCTTTCTTTCTGATGGATAATGAAAGATCTATGCATAGATTTCAGTATAACTTGGTTCCTCTTTTAATTAATTTATCGAACCCGCCCCCGTCCCCCAATCTACACACAATAGTAAAAACATCACGAGCTACTAATAATGACTTTCAATGGCAGAGCCCTGACCCAGCATTCCCCGCGGTGCTGAATGTCCCCTATTCACACCAGAGGCAGGCACCGCACAGGCGCATTAACCCCTCATATTGGAGCGTGCGCACTGTCAGTAATGGCGATGGGGTTGGGCTGTTTTTGCCTCTTTGCAGGGGGGAAGAAAGAGAAAACTCTGATGGAGCGGGTTCTGGATAGGGAGAGTTTCTAAACAATTGGTGAGTGCCTCAAACCGCGATTGAGACTCTGCCGCTCCCGTGTTTGCAGCTCCGGGTCTTTTCCCCTCCGAGGCCCAAGTCCAGGCTGACGGCCGCCATCTTGGTTCAACGAGGAGCGCATGCGGCTGGTTATTCTTGACGCAACAGTATGGGGGCGGGGCTAAGGTTATTCTCTTCACACCGGGTCCTAGTGTCCGATACAGCCACCAGAATTTGAGTTTTTTCAACATTTTCACCCACTCTCAAGCTGCAGCTGATGTTTTGCAGCCGCGAGGAATCCATGAACCATGTTTATATTCAGTGTGAGAGGTTGCAGACCTTGAAGGAGCTGCCTCTCCCCTTTTAATTACACTTCTTTTCTGCCCCACACTCCTATTCGTTGGCTGCCCAGTGTGGAGCAGGCTAGGGAGGTCAGAGGATCTTTTCCTGGACCTGCTCTTGGGGCTGGTTAAAACAGTAATTTGTAGATCAGCAGGAGGTAACTTGGCTGTCGGCTGCTCTTCCGTGGTCTTGTCCATGCTCGAATGGTCCTGGAGAGGGAGTGTGCGGTGTTGACTGGAACACTCGATACCTTCCACAACTCAGGGTACAGAGTGTCTCATAGACACTGGAAACAAATTTCTGGTTTAGTTGAGATGGAAGTTTGATTGGACCACAAGATTGGAGAAACAAGAGAGAAAAGAATGTTCTGTGGAAACTAGAAATGCTTGTTCTGAATTTCTATCCTGTACTGACAGTGATACTGACTCTGCCAATGGAGTTGAGGATTATATCAGATCAACCATGATCTCATTGAATGGTGGAGCATTCCGGGTACACAGGTACACAGACGGGAAACTGAAAACAAACATCACATCAAAATCTGAAAAAGTCACTCCATTCATCACAACATGAATATCATCGACCTTTAAATGTGAAAGATTTCAAACATCAGTGTGACTGGAAAAGCACAGAACAAACATACACCCAAGTTCCAGTGAGCTGACTGTGGAAACAGCTTTAACCAGTTACACAGCCTGAAAAAAACATCACACTATTCACAGCAGCGAGCCAAAGGATGGGAAGACCTAGGATCAGAGTTAGGCCATTGGGCCCATCGAGTCTGCTCCACCATTCAATGAGATCATGGTTGATCTGATATAATCCTCAACCCCACTTTCCTGCCTTATCCCCATGACCCTTGATTCCCTTACTGAGAAAGAATACGCAAGTTCTTTGTGTGGGCAAGGCTTGAACAGATCATTTAACCAAGAGAGACACAAGGATACTGGCACCATGGAGAAACCATGGAACAAAGAACAAAGAAAACTACAGCACAGGAACAGGCCCTTCGGCCCTCCAAGCCTGCACCGACCATGCTGCCCAACTAAACTAAAATCCCCTACCCTTCCGGGGACCATATCCCTCTATTCCCATCCTATTCATGTATTTGTCCAGACGCCCCTTAAAACTCACTATCGTATCTGCTTCCACTACCTCCCCCGGCATCGAGTTCCAGGCACCCACCACCCTGTGTGTAAAAAAACTTGAAAATGTGGTGACTGTGGGAAGGGATTCAATTATCCATCTCTGCTGGAAATGCATCGCCGCAGTCACATTGGGGAGAGACCATTCACCTGCTCTGTGTGCAGGAAGGGATTCATTCAATCATCCCATCTGCTGACCCACCAGCACGTTCACATTGAAGAGAGGCTTTGACAGTGATAACAATTCTAAAAGCTCTGAGGATCTGTCAAGCACCAGATCATTCACATTGTGAGACAGTTCAGTTGCTCGCATTGTGGGAAGCTATTTAAACAATCACAGAACCTCACTGAACACGAACACACTCACACTGGGGAGAGGCCATTCACCTGCTCTGTGTGAGGGAACGGATTCACATGATCATCCCACCTCACTACACACCGACTGGTTCACATTGATAACAGACCTTTCAAATGTACGGAATTTGAGAAGCGTTATAAAACCACAAGTGATCTGCTGATACACCAGCGAGTTCACAATGAGGAGAGGCCATTCAGATGTACAGTGTGTGGGAAGGAATTCACTCTGTTATCCAGCCTCCAGAAACACCGCGAGTTCACATTGGGGAGAGGTCATTCACCTATTCCTTGTGTGGAAAAGGATTCATTTATTTAACCAGCCTCAGATCACACCAACTCGTTCACTTGGATAAGAAACCTTTCAAATGTTCTGAATGTGGGAAGAGCTTTAAGACCTCCAGTATTCTGCTGAGACACTAGCAAGTTCGCAGGGAGAGACTGTTCACCTGCTCCGACTGTGGAAAGGGATTCACTCGCTCATCCAACCTGCGAACACACCAGCACATTCACACCAGGGAGAAACCGTTCACTTGCTCTGAGTGCGGGAAGGGATTTTCTCACTCATCCCACCTGCTGAGACACCAACACACTCACAATGTAGAGAGACCGTTCACCTTCTCTGAGTGTGAGATGGGATTCACTCAGTCAACCCACCATCTTACCCACCAGAAAGTTGACAAGTGTCTGCAGGGGTGGATTCTGCTGTTATTGCTGCTGGTGATGACATCCAGGACTGAACCATGTTCATTCATCGCTATAACTGGGCTGGAGATTAATATTCTGGATAAATGTCAGATGAACTAATATTGTTTCAGACACAATGCGGGGACCTTCATTTGTTCAGGATAAGAACAGATTAATCAATGTCTTGTTACCAATTGCTGCTTTTTTGTGGCCTTTGTCTTTTCTAACTCTCAATTATTTCAGTTCTCATACCTTCAGTTACTCTCATGGACAAGTTCCAGCTCCCATCCCTTCCAGAGTGTCTTTCCTGGTCTCGGAATCCAAGGAACATATCAATAACATATCTGTGATCACCAAAGACAAAACAGTTAAATGCACTGATCCGCTTCTTTCCCCAGTCACTGAGGATGGGGATATCTGTGGAGCTTTCTCTCTCTGTGATTTGTTTAATTGTCCCCCACCATTCACGGGTAGATGTGGGGGGACTGCAGCTCTGATCTGATCCGTTGTTTGTGGATTGTTTGGTCCTGCCTAGAACATGCTGCTTCTGTTGTTTAGTGTGCTTATAGTAAAGTGTTACCAGTCACCAGATTGGAATCTCAGCTTTAGGGTGCCTGGTGCTGCTCCTGACATGTCCTCCTACACTCCATGTTGAACCAGAATGGTCCCTTGGCTTGATGGTGATGGTAGAGTGAGGGATGTGCCGGGCCATGAGTTTACAAATAGTGGTTGAATATTGTGATGCTGATGACCCACAGCACCTCATGGATGTGCAGTTTTGATCTATGTCTATTCTGAATCTATCCCGTGCCACACGAGATGATGGAGGGTTCAGATCACAAGGATTAGGAGCAGGTGTCGGCCATTTGGCCCCTCAAACTTGCTCCACAATTCAATAAGAATCATGGCTGATCTGACTGTGGCCTTCACTCCACTTTCCTGCTGCTCCATAATCCTTGACTCCTTGTTAATACTCTGTCTAACTCAGCCTTGAATATGTTCAATGACCCACAGCCTCCATTGCTCTCTGGGGACGAAAATTCCACAGCCTAATGACCCTCAGAGAAGAAATTTCCCTGATATCTGCCTGAAATGGGAGAGCCTTATCTTTAAAGTGTGACTCCTGCTTCGAGATTCCTCACAAAAACAAAACATTCTCTCGGCATCCACCCTGACAAGATCCCTCAGAATCTCATGTTTCAGTCAGGTCACCTCTCATTCTTCTAAATTCCATTGAGTATAGACCCAACTTGCTCAACTTTCCCCAGAAGACAAACTCCTTCATCCAAGCAATCAGTCTAGTGAATCTCCCCTGAACTGTCTCCAATGCACCTGTATCACTGTTCAAGCAAGGAGACCAAATCTGAACACAGTACTCTTGGTGCAGTTTCACCAATTCTTTGTATAGTTGTAGCAAGACTTTGTTACTTTTATATTCCATCTCCCTTACAGAAAACCTTCCTAACAACTTGCTGTTCCTGCTTGTTACTTTTCTGCGATTCTTTTAGAATTTCACCCAGATCCCTCAGTCCTGCAGCATTCTACACTCTATTTAGATTATATAGTTTTTTCCTA